>NW_026706543.1:0-143357 GCF_029867415.1 Vicia villosa | reverse complement strand
GATGTATGACTATGTTTATGATTTATGGTATGCAAACATGATTTATGTTGTCTTAGTCGAGAGAATAAATCTCCAGGTCTCTGTGATTTTGATGTTTGATTTTTTCTTGGAGATGCTCAGTTGGGGATTTATGGTTTCCGCTTGGGGATGATCATTAACCTGATATACCCTGACTGGGGACAAAAGTATTAGTAACCTATGTTGGAGAAGAGCAAAGTGTTGGAGAACCGGTAGTATTGAAGATATAAACTCTGTTGGGGAGCCATGTCTTTGTCGGGAGCGTTTTAAAAGATATCTTCTTAATGATTACTCTGTGGGGATATGATCTTGTGAAGTCGACTTTGTGGAGAAGCATGGATGCCTTGAACATTGCCCCCAGTGATTATAGCAACTTACTACTTGATTCAGGACACGCCACTGAGTATTGATCAAGATGTTGAACTGGACTTGCATAGATTTGCCCCAGTTAGCAGGAACTTTGGAAAGATTCGCCTCGCGAAGACTTTATGAGATGTTCACTATGGGCGATATGCCCCCAGTAATCATAGGCTCATGACAATGTCTCACGTTGATTGGGGAGTAGCTTTAGATCTTCTTGGATGCGTGCCCCTGATTATTTTGGCATCCTTGAGAGATTCTCGGAAACTTGACTGGATTGCCCCAGATTGATTGAGCAAAACGTGTCATGCCCCTTGTATACGTAAGAGACATGGTTTCTTGGAGTAATATCGTCTGTCGGGATAACTTTCAGTCATTAGTTGTTCCATGTGCAAGTTCTTTCTGTTGCTAACGTTTGAAATTATGTAGCAGAATTTGTTTAATAATGAATTCATGAGATGCAATGCATACGTCTGTCTTGAGTTTTTGAAAATATTTTTAAAACAGGAGATGTAAAAAGCGTGATATTTGTAAAAACATGATATTTGTAACAATGTGATGTTTGTAAAAACGTGATATCAACTCGGCATTTGTGGTAAACCTTAAGGAGTCAGGATACCCTTTTGGGTAACAGTATGCTTTTGAACTAACCATGCTTCAGTTAGGACTTTCAAGGGTTGTAATGTGGCTTGGTTCACGGTTTAAGGAACAAAAGATAAAGGCTCAAGATTTGATTGTACCCACCCCCTCTTCGTGATGATCTTCAATCCTAAGCTTAGTTAATTCAACTTATGCATTCAGGTTCCAAGAGACTTTTAGATTTGTACCTTTGATAATGTTGATGGTTCGCAAACAAAGAGAACTTTTGAGATGGCAGTCACTTTTTCCTTTCGGTAGTCACAACATTGTGTTGTTAAGGAATTTGTTCACTTTCTTCTTTTTTTTTTAATTTTTTATATCCCTAACTTTTGCCTGAACTGTTTATTTCTGAGATTACAGTCGGTTGGGATGCCTTGATTTTTGCCTAAGTCTTCTTTTTGACTTAGCAGGCTTTTCATTGTATATATGTTTTTTCATTTTTTTTTTTGAAAGCTATTGACTGCCTTGTTTGATGATTGATGAACCGTCATTGTCTTTTGATTGGTGTCTCCAACACTTCTTTGATGTGTGCGGTTGAACGTTTATGATTGAAACCTTTGTTGAAAGGTGTACTGAATGATTCTCTTAAAATAGAATGCACAGCCAAATTAACTGAGAACTACCCTGCCCCAGGTTATGATAAAGGGTTTTAGTTCAAAAAAAAGAAACTTCTACTTCTTAGGCTCAATGGGGTTGACGAGGGATTAACATCCTTATTTCTCCACTGTTTAGGAATTGAAATAATGCCTGTACATCGTCAACATAGTCCATTCAAAAGCATACTGTATGAAGTTGCGGTATCGTTTTCGTCATCCTCCTTTAAAAGGCTTACAGCTTAGCAGGAGTTGAATAAACACAAGACATATGCAAAGTATGTAATTTAAAATGAGTGATAACGACATAATGTATTCAAGACAAACATATGCAATGCACTGATGATAATTATTAAAACAGATAATTTCTATCATAAGTCGAATGTTTAAATAAACAGGAAAGAACTTGCAAATGAAAGTAGATCTAATGATCCAAAAGTTTGTCCGTCGAGACGTCCATAAATCTTGTCATGACTAGGCATAGGAGCGGTGATCACCACAGGGGTGTCAGAAGGGTGGTGTTAGAATTCATTGGCTCGATTATCCTGAGCCTCTGGATCATATGAGTGAATTGACTGTTGTGACTCAGTTGTCGTGATTCAGTTGTCGTGACTTTGTTGTCGTGATTCCATCATCGTGACTCAGTTGTCGTGACTTTGTTGTCGTGATTCCATTATCATGACTCAGTTGTCGTGATTCCATTATCGTGACTCAGTTGTCGTGACTTTGTTGTCGTGGACTCAGTTGTCGTGACTTTGTTGTCGTGATTCCATTATCGTGACTCAGTTGTCGTGATTCCATTATCGTGACTCAGTTGTCGTGATTCCATTATCGTGACTCAGTTGTCGTGACTTTGTTGTCGTGATTCCATTATCGTGACTCTGTTGTCGTGACTCAGTTGTCGTGATTCCATTATCGTGGTCTTTTCTGATTTGAGTGTCATGATTAAATCTTTAATCGCACGCTTCAATGGTCTACCATCCTTTACACCATAACCAGGATTGTTCGAATAATAAGCGCATCTCGCATTGTAATTGTACCCCAAGAATAGGAGTGCCTTCAATTCTTCTTGCCCCTTGGGTGAGTTCAGAATCAAAGTCTGGGATCGGGTATTCCGAGCCTGAAGATTTTTTGAATGATTGCTCGAGATTTCAGTTGTGCTGAAATAAACAGCGAGAGAGAATGGGAAACTTATTGCGGAAACCTGTTATGCGATGTTGTGAATGCAAATGCAATGTTTTCAAGGATCTTTGGGAATTTAGTTAGCAACATTGGAAATGATTTGGTAGCATCTTTGTTTGAAAAATTCTGATTCTTGGGTGTTCTTCTATGGGAATCAAGCTCACCATATCCAGTGGGTCATAGCCTCTGATTCGGGATACCTCTGAATTGGAAGGCACATGGCTAGAGGAAAATAAATCCTCTTGCCCCTTGATAGGTATGATGTCTCTGAACTAGAAGGCATACGGCCAGAGGAAAATAAATCCTCTTGCCCCTTGATAGGTGTAGAATCTCTGAATTGGAAGACATGTGGCCAGAGGAAAATAAATCCTCTTGCCCCCTGATGAAAAATTAGTCCTTGATAAGGGCATCTGAATTTGTACGCCTTAAAACCCTAAGATCCTTGAAAGGGTTAGTTAATTATGTTATGCTTATGATGTCATGATGTCATGTGAATGCAGTGCATTAGGCGTAGTGTGAGATAGTAAGGACAAACAAGTCATCTTAACAAAACCTGCAAAGAAATGGAGGTTAGTAGCAAACACAGGCAAGTCACGCAAGTCACACAAGTCACACAATTTTTGGCTCAAGGCTTGCATGGGGCCTGATCAGGTGTCCCTTCCCAAGGGTATTTCTATTGATAAGGAGATTTCAGCAACGGGTTCTACAAGTTATCCAGAATTGTCAGCCCTTCTAAAGCACCCTCGGACATGATGCATTTGCACCATGCAATGATACTTTGAGAAAGAACCTATCTGAATTGTAGCATCGGGTAGCGACTAGTTCTTAACATTTGTCAAGAGTAGTCCCCCCACTACGTTCCTAAAGGCCAGGATGGGTTAAGGGTAACTAAAGGTCCTTGAGCTCCGGCGCACCCACAGACACATACATAGACCTCCCTCATTTGAGAAAGGTGTGCATATGCTATGGAGTCCTAACTCAAGCGTGAACTTCATATTGACTCATCTCCCACATATGTGAAAGAGGTCGCCATGACTATGCCACTCCTAATCTTAAGTGTACTTGAATCCGGGGTGTAGGATTCGTCCTTCAGTTAATTCCCAAAACGCCCCTGAAAAATAAAACAAACAAAGCAAACAATAGAAAACATTTAAGTGAATCCTAAACTTTTAAGGTAACCCCTCTTTTAATCGGAAAATCCCCAGCAGAGTCGCCAGTTCTGTAATACGGTGAACTGACTTTTTATCGATCGAAATGTCGCGGTAAGCAAGAGTCGCCACCGACTTTTATTTTATCCAAACAAGTTCAGAAAGGCAAAAAGAAACAGAAAAAAACCTTTTAAGAAAACTGAGTTCGGGGGGGGTAATTTATGCAAAGGGAAGGTGTAAGGCACCCTTTGCATCCATGGTTTTCCATGGGCTCTTAATTGCTTTGCTTGCTCGTTTGTTTAGAAAATGTAGATGAAAAAGATAGGGACTTTAGCTTGTGAATAAGCGTTGCCCTTTTGAAAAATTATGAGAAAGAATATAATAAAAAGGTTTGAGCATTGCAAGGCAATTAGGGGCAATTACCTTAAACTCAGATGATAGGTCTCTTTTTGCCTTTCAGAATGAAAGAGTCTATCCTTGCCATAAGAGGGCAGGAAGCCTTTCGTTTGGAGGTTGAAGGGTCATCGAAGCATCCTTTGCCATAAGACTGTCCCATGCCATAGAAGGGCAGGTAGTCTAAGGTAAGGATCAGAATAAGCCATTTCGTAGGCAGCCAGAAGATACCTCAGCCTTTTTCCGTAGGCAACTTCCGAGGGTCGAGGTCATATTTGTGTATCGAAGGCAGCATCATTTAGGGTCATATGACCTTTAATATTCGAGGCAGCATGGCTGAGGTATCTTCGAATTCGAGGGACGTGGCTTATTCTGCAAAAACACAAAGGCAACAGGCAACAAGGCAACAAGGCAACAGAGAGGTTACCCAAAAGGGTGCGTGTGTGCAACAATCACACGTGATTATGTTCAGATATTTATCTTTTAATTAGTTATTCTAATTCAGTTTAAGGCTTGCACTCCCTAAGATTACTAACCACACAATAATATAAAGCAATAAAGGGGGCGGGAAATTGTAACCAGCGGATCCCTTATCAGGGTTTGACACAAGTAATAATAATAAAAAGCATAAAATAAAATGAGGTTTAGGGTTACCAACAACGTAGCTTTGGCAATTGATAAACCCTGAAAAGGAAAAAAGACAAGACAGAAAACATATAGTGAGTGCATTATCAAATTCGAGGGCAAACCTCCTTAACTACAAAAGAAAATAGGATAATAAATTAAAAATAGAATAGGGAGAAGGTACTTAGCTTGGCATTTGCCTGACAGGGTTGAGGGCAAGGGTTTGCCAGAAGCATCGACTCTGACCATTAGGAATGAGCAAAGAAACAAATATGGCGTGAGTGTATTATCAGATTCGAGGGCAAAGGGATTAACCCTAAAAATAAAGAATAAATAAATATAAAAATAATAGTTAAAAAAGTGAGGGTACTTAGCTTTGTGACGGACGTGGCGCGTAATCGGAGTGTACCTGAAAAGTCAACCCTGAAAAATGGCATAAGGAAAAGAAAATTTAGTGTATGAATGATCTACAAACCTTAACTGTATAAACCCTAAAAAGAAAACTTGTTGTGACCCACAAGGTTTATAAGGCTTAAAAATGCGTTAATAGAAAACACCTACCAGAGGATTCTAAGGTTTATAAATACATCGAGGTTAACAAACCTAAAACTGATTATTTAATTTTCAAATTAATTAATTTAAAAAAAAACATGTACAAAAATAATAACCTTTATTGCTTAAAATAATTTTTGATAAAATGTAAATAATTATAAAATTACATTATTTAGTAAATAAAAATTTTAGAAACATAATTTAATAAGAAAAAGAAAATAAAATAGAGAAAAGAGTTATGTAATTTAAAAGAAATTAAAAAGGATAAAATAAAATAAATAAATAAAAAAAGAGAAGGACTTAGCTCTGTTCCTGTGTGGCAGAGTCCTTGAGGGTGTATGGTGAGCGTCCACTTTGATTCCTTGGATCCAGCTACAGCATAGCATCCATTGGCCAAAATATGGGGTGCACCGTGTACAGGCATGAAGGTGAATCGCGTGGATCTGTGAGTACACATTAGTTAAAAAACAAATAGCCTGGGTCGGATTCGAACCCAGGTCTTATAGCATATCCCCTTTTCCCTCTTGCCACTCAGACTGCACTAATCATCTGATAAATATACTACTTTGAAACAATAAATATAAACAATAAATTCAATATTCAAAGACAATTCAAACCGGGGTCCCAGCGCCACAAGTGAGCCAATCGGAGTAGGAGAGAGACACGGAACAGCGTTGACCCGCCAATACATGAGGGACACGCAAGCGGAAAGAGGAAGTCCTCATTGACCGGCGAATCAGAGGGCACCACCAGCGATGGTCACTATTCACCTTCTTCCTCATGCGTACCTGCGGAATTACTTGCGTCTTTTGCTGTGTAAATACCTGCGAATTTTTCCTTCCTATTTCCATGAACATGGCGCCTGCACAAAACGTGATTAACAAAAACAAAGCCAACCCAGATTGACTATATGGAACTTTGCGAATCCAAAGGTCATGTTTTCGTGGCTTGAAACGGTCTGTATACACGAAACCGAAGCTATCCTCATTCATGCCCTAGCCATGGTGATTCTGTATTCATGCGTTAAACTTCAAAAGAAACAGTTTTAAACCACACCATACATCAATACTAAAACATGTATATGCATAGGATTAATTGATATGCCATGAAACAAGAGAAGTAAATTCGGAAAGTTTGGCAAACCGGTGCAATCGAAAAGTGGTGGTTCTGAGATGCTTCGGGCTTGTGTGATCACTTGGCTCGACTTTTTGACACCTCAGGAAGGCAACTGGATCAACGAGGTCGATGGAAAACGCCTGGAAATCTGTTCTTGAGTTTGCCCTAATCTTTGAAATTTTTTGGAAGTTTTGGAACGTGACTTTTAGGCCAGCAATCCTTATTCCCTGGTCTGAACGTGATAAGGGTATATATTGGGATGTTGTAGGTCGAAATTTGGGCTTGGGTATTTGCTTGTTTTGTCCCTTGAAAATTAGAAGAAAATATAATATACACCTTCATATTTTTGGGAGATTTTTTTCAAGAACAAGTTTGTCAAGTTTTGGACTTTTATGAGATGTTATTTGGGCCTTCCAATACTTGAATCCAAAGCCATATGAATTGATTCAATTATTTTGCATTTTATTTAATTTATTTTCTTTTTATTTGAAATAAAATTCAAACAAATGTCAGATAAAATAATTAAAATGTTGGAGTTGTTTTAAAGGTCCTATTTAGGTCATGGGCTTGAAAACTTGGCATGAGGTTTATTTGAATCATATGAGAGGCCTTGCAGTCCATTGGAGGCATCACAACCTGACTTTTCTTTGAGAAAGAGAAAAACCCTAGTTGGAAGGTTGTTGTTTAGGAGAGTGTATACTCAGTCGAGTATTGAGACTTTGATATTAAAATGAGCTTGAGTATGAAAATGTAATGGGCAAATTTTGGGGTATGACACACGGCTTTCTATGCGTGATACTCAATGTCATATTCTGATAACAACATCTGCCAACGGGCAATTCTCCCGGTTAAGGCAGGCTTCTCAAATATGTACTTGATTGGATCCATATGAGAGATCAAACAAGTAGTATGTCGAATCATGTACTGGCGGAGACGCTTGGCAGCCCAGGCCAAAGCACAACACGTCTTCTCGAGCATGGAGTAGCGAGATTCACAGTCAGTGAACTTCTTGCTCAGGTAGTAAATGGCATGCTCTTTTCTCTTCGTCTCGTCTTGCTGTCCAAGGACACAACCCATGGAGTCTTCTAAGACGGTTAAGTACATTATCAAAGGTCTTCCTTCCACTGGAGGAGACAAGATGGGTGGTTCGAGCAGATATTCCTTAATGTTGTCGAACGCTTTCTGACAATCGTCTGTCCAGACGCAACTTTGATTTTTCCGTAGAAGTTTGAAAATAGGAGCGCAAGTTGCAGTCATGAGATATATGAATCTCGAGATGTAATTCAGACGTCCAAGAAATCCTCTAACTTGTTTCTCGGTTCTGGGCGAAGGCATTTCTTGAATTGCCTTGACTTTGTCTGGATCTACTTCAATTCCTCGTTTGCTGACAATGAAACCAAGGAGTTTTCCTGAATAGACACCAAAGGTGCACTTGTTGGGGTTCAGGCGAAGCTGAAACTTCCGTAAGCGTTGAAATAACTTTGTCAGATTCTGTATGTGATCTTCTTCATTTTCTGATTTGGCAATCATGTCGTCCACATAGACTTCCACTTCCTTATGCATCATGTCGTGGAAAAGCGTAGTCATGGCCCTTTGATAAGTTGCCCCTGCGTTCTTTAGTCCAAAAGGCATAACACGGTAGCAGAACGTGCCCCAGGGGGTGATGAAAGCTGTTTTTTTTCCATGTCTTCAGGTGCCATTTTGATTTGGTTGTATCCTGAAAATCCGTCCATGAACGAGAAAACTTTGGATTTTGCTGTACTGTCTACCAACATATCAATATGTGGTAAAGGAAAATCATCCTTAGGGCTAGCTTTGTTCAAATCTCTGTAGTCGACGCACATGCGGACTTTTCCGTCTTTCTTAGGAACGGGAACAATGTTAGCTAACCACTGAGGGTATTCTGAAGTGACGAGGAAACCTGCGTTGATCTGCTTTTGAACTTCCTCTTTGATTTTCATGGCCATCTCCGGATGAGTTCTTCTTAATTTTTGCTTGACCGGAGGGCATTCTGCTTTTAATGGCAAGTGATGCTCCACTATACTGGTATCCAACCCTGGCATATCTTGATAAGACCAAGCGAAGACATCTGAGAATTCTTTGAGCAGCTGTATCAAACTCTCTCTGATCTCTGAACTGAGCGAAGCTCCAATCTTAACCTCTTTTTTGTTTCCATCGGAACCAAGGTTAATGATCTCTAGAGGCTCATTGTATGGCTGAATGACCTCTTCCTTTTGTTGAAGTAACCGTGAAATTTCCTTTGATATTTCTTCGCCTTCTTCTTCCTCTGCCTCGAATACAGGAAACTCAAAGCTTGGAGAAGTCATACGGTCGCACGTTTCAACGGGGTATTTTATGATTAATCTGCATATGTGTGATAAGTTTTATTTAGACAACGAGGGAAGACTCGGTGTATGCAGTTAATGGAATATTTGATGTTTTTTAAGGGTGTTTTTTAGGATTACCAATTTCCGAAAAAAAAAAAGAAAAGGGAAAACTAAACGAAGGAACAGAATGACATTTTTATTTATTGACAGTCATTTCTTGAAACAAAGACCCTATAAAACAAAACTCTATTGCTTTGGGCGAAGCAAAGAGGGACATTTTCCTAAGAAATAGTAAAATGCAAAGCCCTATGAAACATCTCTTCACCCTGGGCTATGGTGAGAGGACAAAATAACGGTGAAAGTTCCTACTTAGGAGTGCGAACAACAGTTGAAACTTCAACAGCTGTCCAGTAGTGGCGAACCCCATTGTGCACTAAGTAATCTGGAACCTTAGGCTTAAGCTGGCCTGTGGTAGGTCTTGATTTACCAACCACTGTCTTTGCAACACTCAGACGATCTTCTTCTACTTCAGCAGACTGAGCGGTGTGAGCATACCCATTTCCGAGTGGAGTATGTCGGTTTTTCTTTTGAGGAAACTTCCAATCTTCTGAATGGAGAGACTCGTTGTCGGAGACACTTTCGAGATCGTCCTCTTCTGTATTTTGGTCTTGCTCTTCTCCCAAGATGGCATTGACTAGATATGTGAACTCTAGATCCGTAGCCTCGGAAGGTGACTTGGGGATATAATCCTCAATGATGATTTCACCAGTAGATGATGATGAATAGCAAGGGTTATACATCTCTTTTGGCTGAGAGAGGTACTCATAATCAATGTTCCATCCAGTTGGAACAATATCTTCAAGAGAGATTCTTGAACTTTCAGGAGCGGAGTATTTCACCATGTAGTCGAATTTTCCGCTTGGTTCTCCTAATGTATCCCAAGTCTCTTCGGGGATAGGAGGAACTTCTTCTGATGAACCATGACTTCTGGTGGTGAAGCTGTCAGTAACTTCATCCCTGCTTGGTTGAGTCTTACTTTCAGATCCCTTAGTCGGATAACAGCAAGGTGATTCAGACTCTGATAGGGATATGTATCCTGCTTTGTTAAGATAGGATAACCATTCCTCTTCATCGGTGTTTTCCGTACCGATGGTATTGACTGTTTGTTGAACAGGTTGAAGAAAACCTCCACTGCAGAAAGTTTCTTGAATTGGGAGAACTACCTCAATCCCTGGGATAGCTTTTGATGATGTTGGAAAGAATCCAATTCCCGTTCTGTTCTTGTTGTTGGTAGGAATATTAATGTGCCCCCAACCACTGGTAGTACCATCTTTTACAACTTGGATTGCATCTTTGTATGAAGAGATAGACGCTGCTTTCTCCTTTCCTTTGTCTAAGGAAAGGGCTTGGAATTTAGTTCCAACAACTTCTTTTGGTTCTATGTCGGAGAATGATGACAGGTTGCTGACGATCAGAGCTCGTTCTCCACATACGGTTACCAATTTGTCATTTCTTATGAACTTCAGTTTCTGATGAAGTGTTGAAGTAATTGCCCCAGCCTCATGAATCCATGGGCGACCTAGCAAACAAATGTATTGTGCTGGAATGTCCATAACCTGGAAAGTGATTTTGAACGTCTGAGGTCCAATAGTTATGGGAAGATCTACTTCTCCGAAAACTGACTTTCTTGATCCATCAAATGCTTTGACGATGACATGACTTTTTCTTAGAGGGTAATCTTCGAAAGATAATCTTGATAATGTTGATTTAGGCATGACGTTGAGAGAGGATCCATTGTCTATTAGGACTCCTGTGAGTGTATTACCCATGCAACCAACTGAGATGTGAAGTGGAAGATTGTGGTCCACTCCTTCTTCAGGAAGATCTTCGTCACAGAAACTTAGGTTAGTTCCGGCGGAGATGTTGGCAATGATGTTGTTGAATTGGCTTATTGTAACACTTGGTTCTACGAAAGCTTGTTCCAAAACTTTCTGTAGAGCTTCCCTATGAGCTTCAGAACTTAATAGCAGGGAAAGAACAGAAATCCTAGATGGAGTATGTAGTAATTGGTCTACAATGTTGTATTCACTCCTCTGGATTAACTTCAAGATCTCATCATTTTCTTTCGCTTGAACAGCATTGGTCGGATGATTGTCTTGCCTATGTGGTACTCCCTCTGAAGGTTTCTCCACATTTTCTGTTGTTCTGTTGAAGACTCGTCCACTTCTGGTGACTCGACTAACATCAGCAATGTTGACAACAGACGGTAATGGTATTTCCTTACCATTTTCAATGAATGTAGCGTTGTACTTGTATGGTATAGCCTTGCTGGACTCATACGGTACAGGACCTGGTAAGTAGATGACTAGTGGTGCAACTGCTGTCTTCCTGCTATCATACTTAACTTGCATAGGTTCATCTTGATTAATTTGAGGAGATACGGTAAGGACTTCATCATCTTCTCTGTTGGCAAGAACAGTAATGGTATTGTCATCCATCAGCTTTTGAATGTCGTTGCGAACACGCAAACATCCTCGTGAATTTCTTCGACAGATTTCGCATCTACTGTAAGCGTGGAAATCTGTTCCAAAGTAGGCAAGTCCATTTAAAGTTTTGTGGAACCTGACTACCGATCCTTCAAGGTCTTCAACTTTGTAGATTTTGTATTCTCCTGGACATCCTTGAACCATGTTGATGTCATGTTCAGTTCTGAATCGGATATGTTGAATCCATCCCAAGTCCATTTGTTCTTGTAATGCAGCTTGAACTATGGCACATCCTTGATTATTCTTTGGACAAATTTCACATGTGAAGTAGTTGTGAGGTGGTACATGACCGTACCCAGCTTGTTTAGCGTGCATCCTGACAAGATTTTCCCCTATCTGACGAATGTCGTAGATTTGAATGACATTGGGGTGTTGATCTATCAGATTTACTGAAGCTTCTTTATGCTGCGGCAAAGGATTTGCTTGGACGTTAGGATTAGTATCTTTGAAGGATAGCATTCCGCTTTTCACTAATCGTTGGACGTCAATCTTGAAAGATAAACAGTTCTCAATATTGTGACCTGGTCCCCCTGATGATAGGGACAAGATTGGTCAGCCTTATACCATGGTGAGGAACTATTTGTAGGATTTGGAGGACTCCTTGTCTGAATGAGTCCTTTTGCCAGTAATGTTGGAAACAATTCTGCATACGGCATTGGTACGGGATCAAAGGCAGGATACCTTGGAGCCCGATTGTTGTAATTTGGAGGTCGAACCTGCTGCTGAGGTTGCTGCGACCTTTGTTGAATTTGTTGTTGCGAAACCTGAGGTTGATAAGCTGGCGCTGAGTTAACAACCGGAGTTATTGCTGCAACTTGAGGTTGGAATTTCTTCTTGATTTTGTGCAAGACATTGCTGACATCTTGATCCTTTTTCTTCTGGAAAGAACTTCCATACTTCCTTGGACCAACAGAAGATTCTGGCTCTTTGTTCAAGCGTCCTTCCCGAACTGCTTCTTCTAAACGTACACCCATGTTTACCATCTCAGTAAAGTCACTTGGTGCACTTGCAACCATTCGTCCGTAGTAAAATGGACTTAAAGTTTTGAGATAGATTTTTGTCATTTCTTTCTCTTCAAGTGGTGGACAAATTTGAGCAGCAACTTCACGCCATCTCTGAGCGTATTCCTTGAAGCTTTCTCTATCCTTTTGAGTCATGGCCCAGAGTTGATCTCTGTCGGGAGCCATATCCAGATTGTACTTATACTGTTTGACGAAGGCCTCTCCGAGGTCTCGAAAAGTACGAATCTCTGAACTGTCCAAGTTCATGTACCATTTGAGTGCAGCACCAGTCAGGCTGTCTTGAAAATAATGAATGAGCAATTGTTGATTATCAGTCTGAGTTGACATTCTTCGAGCGTACATCACAAGATGACTTTGTGGGCATGAATTCCCTTTATACTTCTCGAATTCTGGTACTTTGAATTTGTGAGGAATCTTAACATTTGGAACCAGACAGAGGTCTGCAGCATTCTTTCCAAATAGATCTTGTCCTCGGAGAGTCTTGAGTTCCTTCTGCATTTGCAGAAACTGTTCCTGGAACTCGTCCAATCTTTCATACACGCCAGCATCCTCACTTGGGGCGTGATGATATACTTGTCCGCCCTGCGGGGGAAAAGTATGCATAATCGGTCGTGGAGAAGCCATGACAGCAGATCTTGGAATCTCAGCATTCTGTTGTGCGAAACCCATTGCCGTTGCTCTTGGAACTTCAATTTCCAGAGGTTTGTAACCCTCCGGTGGACGCATATCCATGGTGACTTTTGGAGCTTCAGAAGCTGGAGGTATGTACCCTTCTGGAGTAAAGTTATACGGCATGCCCCAAGGTCGATCAGGCGGCATGGTATACTGAGGAATAGGAGTAGAAACAATCTCGGAAACCACAGTCCTTTGTGGTTCTTCTGGCGTTAGTCGATTCTGCGCAACTACCAGGGCTTCTACCATACTATTGAGTCTTTCAACAGTACCTTTGAGAGTATTAATCTCTTCTCTGAGTTCTTCATTCTCTTGCTCAAAGTCTTCCATTCTTTTCTTGCGACTTGAACGAGTGTTGTATGGATGAGACAGCTTGAAAGTCTTGGTTCACCTCCTTCTCCTCCTCTCTTTCTGGAGAAAGGAAAGTAACTCTTAGATCCGCGACAATTCTCGTGTCAGTGCGTACGACTAAAGCGATGTATGATATGCAATTAAGTTATTATTTTTCAAGGAAACACCATAATTACGTTATGAAACATCAAAACTTTATTAATTAAGCGAAAACGCCGTTTTTACACACTTTGAAAATGGAAATACAGAGAAACTAAGAGAAAGGACTCTAAAACTTTGATGATGAGCCGACTTCACGTTCTAACATCTTCTTCTGTTTCTTGAGCTGAGCGTTCTCTGACGTGAGCTGATCGATGATCCCGGAAGCAGGAGGGATATGATGAGAAAGTGACGTTTGTGTCACTTGTCGATCGAGTACTTCAAGTAACTCATCCTTTCTTCTTAGGATGTTTTGAATCTCAACATTTTCCGTGTTGACAATTCGATACTTGTTCTTCCAAGCATTCCTTTCTTGACATACTTTGTTTAATGCCGCTTGCAGTTTTTCAACATCGGTGGAGAAAAGGCAAATTGGTTCCTTTAGGGGAATAGGTTCTTGATGTTGATATGGCATCCTGAGCTTGAATGCTCTGACGCGTACCCATTGAAGGTAAGGATCCAGGGAGATGCAAAGATGTTTTCCTAACAATCTTCTCCCTTTTGTGTGAACAAGACGCCAGGCTTGGACAATTTCCTTCTTCAGCATGTTGCCATGATCGTCGATGTTCTTGAAGAACAGACCCTCCAATTGGATGTTACTTGGTATATTTTTCATGGGATAGCCGTATTGACGACGGGCTAAAGCTGGATTGTAACTAATTCCTCCCTTAGTTCCAATAAGGGGTATGTTGGGAAAACTTCCGCAACTGAAGATGATCTTGGTTTCGTCGTTGTCAGGACTACACCACTCAATGTCTGTATGAGTGAGAGACATGATTTTCTGTGACCAGTAAAGGCCATCCCTCATATTCCAGAAAGTGCTAGACTTTGGCAGGTGCGAAACGAACCATTCGTATAACAACGGTACGCAGCATGTGATTAATCCTCCTTGCTGCAGGTTTCTTGAATGCACAGAGTGATAAGCATCCGCAAGCAAGGTTGGAACTGGATTTCCAATTAAGAAGATCTTAATTGCATTGATGTCGACGAAATCGTTAATGTTAGGGAACAAAAACAATCCGTAGATAAGCAAAGCCAAGATTTCCTCAAAAGCGCTCATATCTTGGATGCTGACGAAGTACCGAGCTTGATCAAACAGGAATTTGGAGGGAAATCCTTGAATTCCTCCTCTACTCACCATATGAGTTCTAATGTCGACTACGTTCAAAGGAGTAGTTGCAGCAATGATAATGTCGTCAGGATTCTTTTCCAAACCGGAGTACGGATCTTGCGCGTACACGGGTATTCCAATCAGACGAGAGTACTCCTCTAACGTAGGCATGAGCTGATAATCTGGAAAGGTGAAGCAGTGATACGTTGGATCGTAAAACTGTACCAAGGTGGGAAGGATCCCAACCACCATGTTGGTATTGAGCAAAGGCAGAAGTTTTCCATACTTCTCCTTGAAAGCCTGGGGGTTGACCACCAGTTTTCCGAGCTTTCCCAGTTCCTCGACCTGGGGAATCTTGAAGGTGTATTTCCTAGCTCTCTTTCTTCCGTAATCCATAATATAGATCCTTAAGTCCTTTCTCCGTTTCTCTCTTTCTATGAAGTTCAAAAACGTTCGTTATTTAGTTTCCTTGAAAAACGACTCGAAAAAGACTCTTTTTGTTTTTAGTTGTTTATTAATGAATGATGCATGAATGCATGAATGCACACACAAGAGTTTTAAACAAACATGGCGTTGAAGGGTATAGTGGTCATGAAGTCCAAACGCAATCCCCGCCCCAATGGTAAACTAAGGTTAAGGATTTTTGTACCTGTAGAACGGGTTCTAGGGGTCTCAGAGTTTTTGCTCAACCTTAAAGATACGTTGATTGGTATCTATAAGAGAGTTTTCTCCGAGTGTAGTATCTGCGTGACAATTACTTCCGTAATCACCGCTCTACGTCCTAACAAAAGGCTTTAAGTGGGGTTAATGTGTTTCTAGGTCCTCCTGGTACAAATCAGTCTCGGAATGCAGTGGCGCAGTTAATCACAACCAGCCAGGCAAATCCCAAGAGTAGACTTGGAAACCAAGATTAGAGGGCCTTCACCGGGAAGACATCCTCCATCCTATCTTATGTTGCACTCAAATCCGGGTATAGGATTTCTCACCACAAGGGGGAATCAAGCCCTTTCCCGATACAGAATAAACAAAATAAACAAATATAAATGCAGCAAACACATGATATGACACAGAGGTTAGGCAGGACCTCTCTTGTTTGAGGGGGAATTTGGCATCCCTAATTCCTCATTGGGGCTGGACCAGCAACAGGTCAACCATTGGTTTGGATGAAAAACCAAGGTTTTTAACACTTATATCCCCAGCAGAGTCGCCATTTTTCTGTGGTGTCGTTTTCTTTACCTCCCCGTTTCACTTGGGAGGACGGCACGCTAAACCCTTCACGCGAAATTTGGAAGGAGAATGCGCCCGTGGTGGGATGAATTTTATTTCAGTTCTTCCTACGATATCACACGAACTTTCTTATTTGTCCTACGAGTAGGAAAGGGGAAAAAAGATCTCAACTAAACCCTAGGAGTTTGCTAAGTGTGGGGATTCACCTAGACTAGAAATTCTGGAGTCCGGGGGGTCGGTTATACATAGGGAAGTGTTTAAACACCCTACATATCTATAGTACTCTACAGGAACCTTCTCTGTGTCATTGTGATTGTGTTTGCTGCTAATGATTGGGAAAGTTTCTCCTTTGTGTTAGGAGAGAGAATTGAATTGATTAAAGAAAGACAGACAGATAGACAGACTGACTATTTTTGGTATTTTATTAGCTCGCTGAGATTCCTTGTGAACCTCATGCCTACATATCCCTAGTGGAAGTCAGAGCTTAATGTAGTTCGGGGAACTAACTAGGGAAATTACTTGTTTTTGGTGCCTTGCTTGAAGCTCAAGGTTGAAGCTTGGAATTAAATCTCTGTTTACAGTAAAAAGACATGAAATCATCTTTACAGAAAGGTATTTGTACTATTCTACCACAAACATTTAAAAGTGACAGAAAAGCTAAAAAAATGATGTTTCATTAAGAGGGGAGTCTACTTGGTTGATCAAGTATGACAGCCATCGTGCCTCTAAAATGAAAGAAAGATGCTCATCCAAATTAGGGAAAGTGTACAAGTCTGGGGATGTGCCAGAGCATGTCTTTCAGAGTCCTAAATGGGAGACTTTGAATGAAATTGAAATTGAAATGTTTGTTTGTTTGAATGTGGTAGAGTAGTAAAAATATCTCTCTATAGAGATAAGCTATGTCTATTTACTATATGAAAGATTTGACTTTAGCTGGCTTGAATGAGGCCCAAGCTTGAGGCTTTTTGATTTATTTTATTGATTTATTGAAATGATAACTCTACTGGGGAGTATTTAAACTAAGGATTTTTTGGTGTTCTGTACGAAGCCCAGAATTGAGGCTGACTCTACTTAGGGAGACTCTATTTGGGGAGATTATCTCCTAAGAGAATGAATCTTTTATTTTTGAAAGATTGATTTTGGAGGCTAACCCTTTCAAGGGGTTTTGACTCAGCTGGAGAAATTGTCTGTTAAAAGACTGACTTTATCATGTTTTTTGGAGGCTGACCCTTTCCAGGGGTCGTGGTTCTTTTTGATTAATTGACTTTGGGGGCTAACCCTTTCCAGGGGTTTTTATTGAAATGATGGATTGATTTGGAGGCTAACCCTTTCCAGGGGTTTTGACTCTTTTGGTGAATGGCAGAAAGATTTTCTAGTGGAGACTTCTTGTTTAAAGCCCAAGATGAAGGCTGACTCATGTTGAGGATAAGCAAATATGGATCCTAGACTCTGCTAAGGAAGATTGATGAAGATAAGGGTGACAGAGACTGTCCATGTCTCTCATTCCAAAAGGTGTACTCAATGCAAAATTGAGACAAACTTGGCTTGTTAAAAGTCTGGTTTAAATTGGAAGAAAACTCACCAGGGTAGGCTAAAAGGTGACTAAAGACCTGTTCCTATGTTTATAAGAAACCTGATGGGTCCTTGTATACAAGCTCAAGAGGAAGCTGGAAATGCTTTTAAGAAGCCTGTGGGTCCTTGTACAAAGCCCAAGAGGAGGCTAATCGAGGGTCCTTGTTATAGCACAAGAGAAAGCTATGTAGTTTTGAACTTATTTTGGCTCTAAGCAAATGGGTAAGAGGTTTCACCGGGAATAATTCCTCTTTGGGTGGATGTGTCCTATATTTTTGGATTCTAAGGTTTTTTCCAAGATGTTTCACCGGGAATAATTCATCTTGGGGGTTTGAACTACAGATCTCTAATTAGGAAAGAGCCTTCACCGGGAAGACATTCTCAATCCTAGGTCATATTCCTATAATATATATATATATATATAGTTTAACTGTCCTAAGGTTTATACTCAAACGTAGTTCTAAACTAATATATATGCACAGTTTATATTTGACAGTAATTTAAATAAAGACTGTAAATTGAAAGCTTGTAAAGCCTAACCTGGATGGAGTGGAGGCCTTTGAAGAAGTATGTACAGAGCCTCAACAGTATTTTTGTTGTTTTGTTGATAATAGTTGAATATTTATGATAAACAGTTAATGGTTTTTGAAAACAGAAGAAGTGAAGATGGACAAAGGTCACATAGGTATCTGAAGAGTTTCACCGGGAATAATGCCCTTCAAATACCAGAAGAATGTTTTGAAAACAGAAAGAAGATTTTGAAAATACAGTTTTGAAAACAAGCTAAGAAGAGAAGGTGTTTGGGACTTACACTCTATTAGAGGCCCAATACTTTATAGTACTGGTTACAAAAGCAGTTGGAAATGATTTTGTGATTTGAAATGATTACTGTTGTGAAAACAGTTTTATGAGTTTTAGGCTTACCTCGAAGAATGAGAAATTGGATTTCTGAGTTTGAGGTGTTACCTTGATATATGCTTGGAATAAATTGGGATCTCAACAGATGTTAAGCATCCATACCAGCAGAAAAGAACGTCGGATAAGCTCACAGCTCACAACATTTTATGATCTTCCAGTAATTGTTTAAGGACTTCTACAGCAAATGGAAGACCAAAGAAAACAGACAAATCCAAAAGACAACGGAGAAATAATCTCGGAGTCTCGGATAAAGTGAGAAAATTCAAGTAATGTGCAACAGTAATCAAGTAGAAATTTTAAATGATTCGCTACACAAAATAATATAAAAATATCAAACTTAAATGAAATTAATCTAAGAAAATATATTTTTTGTAGTTTTATGTGAAAATATTTAGAAAACATAAAATTAAATATGTATCTAATATATTTTTGGTATTTTTAATAAGAATTAGAAAATAAAACTAAAACTTATATTAAAAATAAAATACTAAGTCTCATAAAAATATTTATAGAAAAATTAAAGGAGAAATAGTTAAAATAAAAACTAATTGAATGAGCTTGAGGGTTAAAAATCCGGAGGGGGGTGCAGCCCAACAGATTAAAAGACTGAAAGATAAAAGAATATTGGACCGGACCGGGTCGGTTCAGATGGAACCAGGATCCGGTTCTTCTCTTAACACAAGGGTTGGTTTCTTAAAAAACCCTAAAAACAAAACATAGAGGCAGCACCTCTTTTCCCTTTCTCTCTTTCACGATTGTTTCTGGAAAATAAACCCAGAGAAACTACAACAACCAGACTTCTCTCTTGGTCACTCTTGCTTTCACCAAACACAAAAGAACAATCGAACCTCTCACTTGATTTCTCACTCAAGCTCACGATTCTCTCTCTCAGAATCGCTCTCGATTTCTCTCAAATTCTCACCGAGTAGCAGCAACAACAACGCTTACAGGGTGCTCTCGGTTCTTTCACTGAAACGAAAACAACAACAGCAAAAACCTCTCTATTTCACGGTGGCTCTCGATTTCACGGTGGTTCTAGGTTCAACAACAACAGCTTGTGCTTCCAAAGATATCACCGATTCCGTTTGAAAGAACAAAAGTTCTCTTAACCCAAGGTAACACAAACTTGTTCCAATTTCGTTTTTCTCTTTTTTACGACATAGCAACAATTTGTTTATTTTCTCTGTATTTCTTTGGTTTTCAGATGGTGTATAAGAACAACAATAACTAACAACAATAGCTAACAGCAATTTTAAGAGTGAAAGTGGGATCGGATTACCTACGGCGAGGATAATTTCGCCGGTTTAATTGCTGAGGTATGTTGTAGTTCCTCCTGCTTCTGTTCATGAACTTGCTGCAAACTTGTTATGAAGATTCTGTTTTGTTGAAATTCTTTGAATCATCGTGGTTACAACTTTGAATCGGTTGCAAATTGTTTGAACCGTTTGAACCGTTTGTGACTTGTTGTTTGCTTCTGAATTTTCGACTTGCTGCAGGTACAACAATGGTTAAATGAAATATTGAGAGTGAAGGAAGAGAGACTTACCTGCGGCGAGGATGTTGAAGAGTCATCTATGGAGGCTCGAAGATGGGAGCCATCGTTGAAGGCTGCTAGTAAGCAAGGTATGAAGGCCTTCCCTCTTCTCCTTCTTACTTTTGAATTTTTCTGTAACTTAGAAGTTACAGATTGCTGTTAGGTGCCAAATTGTGTTTATATTTAGTTTAATTAATGGCACCTTTCGACCGTTTTTATCGGATATTCGTACAATTCCCTGAAGTTTTAGATAATTATTTATAGTTTATAATATTAAGCTTTCATTTTATGTTAATATGTGTTTTAGTTATGATTTTGTAGGTTTTAGCCAATTTTGGGGAAGTTTGGAGCTTGTTTTGAGCTTTGCAAGAGAGTGCCTGGCAGAAGTAAGCGCGCGTCGCGCGGAGATGTGGGCGCGTCGCGCCCTGGGCAAGATATTTTGGAGCTTCAAAGCAGAGAGTTGCGCGCGTCACGCGCATGGGCGGTTTAAATTTCTTAAGTGTATTGGCGCGAAGCGCGCTGGAGGGCGCGACGCGCCCTGGACAGAATTCAGAAATGCTTTATAAAGGGGTTTTCAGATATTTTGTGTGGTTGGTTGATCTTGAGAGCAAAAGAACACTTGTGCACTGTAGCAAACAAAGAATCGAAGATTGGAAGCTTTGATCGTCGATTAATCGCCTTTGATGCTTGTTGATCTTCATCCTTTACTTCTTGAGCAAGCTACCATTTTCATGGATAGCTAAATCTCTTTTGTATCAAGATAAGATGTAATCTTCCTAGCCTTTTGTAGGTTTTTCTTGTGAATATATGTGTATGAACAAGTGATGATCAATATAGATGGTTTAGTTTGTTTATTAAAGCTTTTTCTTTGGTATAAGTGTTTGAGACATCAATATTTGTATCTAGATCTAACTTTATCATCTATCAAACTATAAATTGCAGACATGGATTTAGCGTTTGATGTTTACTTAGTATCGGTTTTAAAACGTTATTTGTATTGTTTAAACGGTGGAGAAATCGTCGGTTAAACAATACGGTAAATCTAACTATATCGTTGCGGACACGGACGATATAGGCGTCGATACGTAATTATGTTGATCGTTACCATGTTCATATACGTATATTTATAAGGAGACATACAAATTTAGGTCGATGAAATCGAACCTTGATACATTTTCTTTAACTTAGAACTTTCATTAATTTACTCTTTGCTACTAAAAGAATTGAATGACCTTTTGCAAACCCAAATTTAAAGTAACATTAACTCAAGACAAAATAGGCTATAGAACGGCGGTGATATCGCAATAATCCCTGTGGATACGATAATAGCGAAAAGTACACCACAATACTCTTTCAACAAAATGGCGCCGTTGCCGGGGATTGTTGTTTAGATATTGCAAGCATTGCAATAGTTTGTTTTGTATTGAGTCTTATAATTAATATCTTGTTTCTAAATTTATTTTCCTTGTGTTTGTTAATTTGCTTGGTTAGTTTTTCAGATTACAGTTTATGCGAGGACGTGTACCTGCAGATCAACTCCTTTTTGATCCTGAGATTGAGAGGACTGCTCGTAGAGAGAATATCAAAACTCGTAGGAGGAGACAACTAGCTAGGGAAAGAAGACAGCAACAAGAGGCATCTTCTTCTTCAACTCCTGTCGAAAACTTGGTTGAGGAAGAAATGGCTGCGGATCCTCCAGCTCGAGGGCCATGTGTTAACAGCCCTCGTCTCAATGCACAATTTGCTCGTGATCAGGCCAATGGAAGAAACTCCGAAATGAAGACGGGGTTACTTCAATTATTATACCAAAATCCGTTCACAGGGGCAGATCACGAGGATCCATTTACTCATCTAACAAAGTTCTACGAGATTGCCGGAACAATTGGTGCTCCGGAAGACCAAGAAGAGCAGGTGTTCAGGAGACTTTTCCCTCATTCCTTAATTGGAAAAGCTAAGGAATGGTACCTTGATCAACCTAATAATGTCATGACAAATTGGAACGAGTTAGAAGAGAAGTTCTTGGATCGGTTCTTTCCTCACAATAGGTTCATGGAAGCGAAAACTTCTATTGCGGTGTTCTCTCAAGGTTCGAATGAATCTCTCAATGAAGCATGGGAGAGGTTCAAGTCCATGGTTAGAAAGTGCAAAGGTCATGGGTTTGATGAGTTGTCTCAAATCCATATCTTTAGAAATGGACTCCAACCTCAACCAAAAACTCTTTTAGATGCTACCGCGGGTGGTTCGTTGATGTCAAAAACTGCTGCAGAAGCGATTGCTATCATTGATAGAATGGCTTTGAATGATCATCAAGGGCAACACAACCGTAGTGCATTGCAAAGAAAACCGGGAGTTCTTGAATTGAATACTAGTGATGCAATACTTGCTCAAAACAAGTTATTGACACAACAAGTAGAATTGCTCACTCAACAAATGTCAAAACTCCCTCAACAAATCAAAGAGATAAATGGGAGCCCTTCTAAAAATCAACATGTGATGTGTTGTGAATTGTGTAGGGGTGACCATCAAACAGGTTTTTGTCCTCCACCGGGTGAAGAGGTGAATTATTTGTCTAATCCTAATCAAGGATATGGTGGAAGACAACAACAACAACCTTACAACAATAACCAAGGTTACCAACAAAGAGGTAATCAAGGTTATCAACAAGGATGGAGGCCGGAAGCGGGCCCATCGAATCGTCAAAATCCTTATCAAGGCGGTTACAATCAACAACCTCAACAAACAAAGCTTTCTATCGAGGACACTCTTAGCCAATTCATGCAATTGCAAATTGCAAGCCAAAAGAGTACGGATGCCGCAATTAAGAACCTTGAAACTCAAGTCGGGCAATTGTCAAAGCAACTTGCCGATCAAAACAAAGGTCCTTTTCCGGCTACTACACAAGAAAATCCTCGTGAGCATTGTAAGTCAATTCTAACTCGTAGCGGTAGAAAAATTGATATGGGTGTAGGAGAAATAGTTGAGGAGGAAATTGTTGAGAAAGAAAAAGATAGGGTGATTGAAGTAGAAAAAAATGTTGAGGGTGATTTAGTTGAAAATGAGAAAGAGAAAGAATTAGTGGAAAAAGAAACTCTTGAGAAAGTTGTAGAAAAAGAGAGAAAAAAATTGAGTGTGAGTGAAAAGGGAAAGAAGAAGGTGGATGATTCTATACAAGTGAAGAAATTACCTTACCCTCCCGGTCCGTCAAAGAAAGAAGATGCAAAGCACTATGCTCGGTTCTTGGACATTTTTAGCAAGTTGCAAATCAATGTCCCTTTTTCCGAAGCATTAGAGCAAATGCCGATGTATGCAAAATTCATCAAAGACATCATCACTAAGAAGAGAAGATTCTTGGATCCGGAGGTAGTAACGGTGAGCTCTTGTTGTAATGCGTTAATTCAACGCACTACTCCGATAAAATCAAATGATCCTGGGCGGGTAACCTTACCGGTGTCTATTGGAAATGTTCACATAGGCAAAGGTTTGGTAGATACCGGTTCTAGCATTATTTTGATCCCATTGTCTATGGTGAGAAGATTAGGAATCAACGATTTGAAGCCGACAAGAATGACGTTATCATTAGCAGATAAATCCACAGCTCATCCTCATGGAGTTGCGGAAGACTTGCTTGTCAAGGTTGACAAATTTTGGTATCCTGTTGATTTTATTGTCATAGACATGGAAGAAGATCCTGAGATTCCATTGATCTTAGGAAGGCCTTTTATGAAGACGGCCCGAATGATGATCGATATTGATGATGGCTTAATGAAATTAAGGTACCAAGATGAAGAATTATGTCTTGATCTCTTTGAAGCCATCAAGCATCCTAATGATGAGGATGATTGTTTTAGAATCGATGCTACCGAAAGGGCTATTATGAAAGTGGAGAATCAAATGCACTTGTCGAATCCTCTTGAGAAGACTTTAATGGAAGCTCTCGAAGTTCTCACCAAAGATCAAGAGAAGGAAATTGAAGATTGCTTGAGAAATTTAGAGGCTTGTGAGGAGATGAATCCATTTGAAACTCAAATTGAAGAGTTGAAGGATGAACCTAAAGTTGAAGAGCAAAAGGTGGAGTTGAATGTGTTACCATCTCACTTGAAATACGTGTTTCTCGGTGACAATTCTACTAAGCCGGTTATCATTAATAGTGGTTTGTCTAACAAGGAAGAGCATCGATTGAAGGAAGTGTTGACGAAGAATCAAGAAGCAATAGGATGGGTTTTATCCGACTTGAAGGGTATTAGTCCGGCCTATTGTATGCATAAGATTATGTTAGAAGATGATTTTCGGCCCGTGGCACAACCTCAAAGGCGATTGAATCCAACCATGAAAGAAGTTGTTAGAAAAGAGGTTGTGAAGTTATTAGAGGCGGGGATGATTTATCCCATCTCCGATAGCGAATGGGTGAGCCCGGTGCATGTGGTTCCTAAGAAGGGTGGATTGACAGTTGTGAGAAATGAGAAGAACGAGTTGATTCCTTCGAGAGCGGTGACCGGGTGGCGTATGTGTATTGATTATAGGAGGTTGAACCAAGCAACAAGAAAAGATCACTTTCCATTACCTTTTATGGATCAAATGTTAGAGAGGTTAGTCGGAAGAAATTTCTATTGTTTCTTGGATGGTTATTCGGGATACAATCAAATATCAGTGAATCCGGCGGACCACGAGAAAACTGCTTTTACATGTCCTTTTGGCGTTTTCGCTTACCGAAGAATGCCATTTGGACTATGTAATGCTCCTGCAACATTTCAAAGGTGCATGCAAGCTATCTTCTCTGATTTGATTGAGAAAAGCATTGAGGTGTTCATGGATGATTTTTCTGTGTACGGGTCGTCATTTGACTTGTGCTTAAAGAACCTTGATGTGGTAATGGAGAGATGCATTGAAACAAATTTGGTTCTCAACTGGGAGAAATGCACTTTCATGGTGACGGATGGGATTGTTCTTGGCCACAAGGTTTCTTCAAAGGGTCTTGAGGTCGATCCGGCAAAAATTGAAGTTATTGAAAAACTTCCCCCTCCGGTGAATGTGAAAGGCATAAGGAGCTTCTTGGGACATGCTGGGTTCTATAGAAGATTCATCAAGGATTTCTCCAAGGTTGCAAAGCCTTTGAGTAATTTGCTCAACAAAGGTATGGAATTTAATTTTGATGAATCATGTCTAAAAGCTTTCCTAGAACTTAAAGCAAATTTGACCACCACACCCATAATTGTCGCTCCTAATTGGTCGCTTGAGTTTGAACTCATGTGCGATGCGAGTGACTATGCGGTTGGTGCGGTCTTAGGCCAAAGGAAGGACAAACAATTCCATGCTATACATTATGCGAGTAAAGTTTTAAATGAGGCACAGGTTAACTATGCCACCACAGAAAAAGAATTGCTCGCAATTGTATTTGCATTGGAAAAGTTTCGTCCTTACCTCATTGGTTCTAAAGTTGTGTGTTATACTGATCATGCCGCAATCAAATATCTTCTCACCAAGCCTGATTCAAAACAGAGGCTTATTCGGTGGATTCTTTTGCTTCAAGAATTCGATCTTGAAGTGAAAGATAAGAAAGGTACAGAAAATTTGATTGCGGATCATTTGTCTCGGTTAGTGAATACCGAGGTGACAAACAATGAAAAAGAGGTGAGGGAAGAATTCCCCGATGAAAAACTGTACATGGTACAAGAAGTTAGACCCTGGTTCGCAGATATGGCTAATCACAAAGCATCTGGCTGGATACCGGAGGATCTAACTTGGAATCAAAGAAAAAAGTTTTTAAACGATGCTAATTTTTATGTTTGGGACGATCCTCACTTGTTTAAGTTGAGTAGTGACAATCTTTTGAGAAGATGTGTCGCGGATGAGGAGGCAAAAAGCATTTTGTGGCATTGCCACAATTCGCCTTATGGTGGTCATTTTAATGGTTTGCGTACGGCCACAAAAGTCCTTCAATCGGGATTTTGGTGGCCTACTTTGTTCAAAGATGCTTACCACCATGTTGCCTCATGCGACAGTTGTCAAAGAACTGGTGGAATAGGGAAAAGAGAGGAAATGCCCCTCCAAAGTATTGTAGAAGTTGAGGTATTCGATTGTTGGGGCATTGATTTTGTTGGACCATTCCCTTCCTCAATGTCAAATGAATACATCTTGGTAGCTGTTGATTATGTGTCTAAGTGGGTGGAAGCGATTGCTTCACCCAAAGCAGATGGTAAAACCGTGATAAAGTTTTTGAAGAAAAATATATTTTCGCGGTTTGGCTCGCCAAGAGTATTAATTAGTGATGGTGGATCTCATTTTTGTAATGCTCCGCTTGAAAAAGTGTTGGAGCAATATGGAGTAAAGCACAAGGTAGCTACTCCATATCATCCACAAACTAATGGGCAAGTTGAGAGGACCAATAGAGAGATTAAGAGAATTCTTGAGAAAATTGTGTCTAGCTCTAGGAAGGATTGGTCAATGAAGTTAGATGAAACCTTGTGGGCGTATCGGACCGCTTTCAAAGCACCGATCGGTCTTACACCATTCCAAATGGTGTATGGTAAAAGTTGCCACCTTCCCGTAGAACTAGAGCATAAGGCATATTGGGCCTTAAAGCTTTTGAATTTTGACCACAAGTTGTGTGGAGAGAGAAGAAAAATCCAACTTAATGAGTTGGAAGAGATGAGATTGCATGCCTATAAGTCCAATTCAATTTACAAGGAAAAGACCAAATTCTATCATGATAGTAAGGTTAGAATGAAGGACTTTAAGGTAGGGCAATTAGTTTTACTCTTCAATTCTCGGTTAAGACTTTTCCCGGGAAAGTTGAAGTCTAAATGGTCCGGACCGTTTTTGGTCAAAGAAGTGAGAAGCCAAGGGGCTATTGTGATAGAGGACCAAAAATCAAACCAAGAGTGGGTAGTAAATGGTCAGAGGTTGAAGGTGTATCGGGGAAGCGATTTTAATCGTGAAACTTGCGTTTTATCGTTTGGCGATCCTTGATTGCCTTTGACCGTCGAGCTGACCGACGTTAAACAAAGCGCTCTTGGGAGGCACCCCAAGTTGTATATATTCACTTGTATTTGTGTTATTTATGCAGGTGGGATTTTTAGGTTGTCGTCGAGCCAGAAGCGATCTACCGGTATTTTTGGGCGTGCTGAAACAATGCAGTTTTTCTGCTGTTTCTGGTGTAGCGCGCGTCGCACCCATTTGCGCGCGTCGCGCGCTTTGTGAGTCCTAAGACCCCTTCCTGGCAGAGATGAGGGCGCGTCGCGCCGAGTCTGCGCGCGTCGCGCGCTGTGTATATTTTTGAAAAAAAAAAATAATAATTTTTATTTGGGCCCACCCATGCTGGGCCCGACCCGGTTTCGCTGGCAGAGGTTTAGTTAGGGTTTTGGAGGTCTTTGCCTCCATTCCACCCTTCTTCCTCTTTGTTCCAAGAATAGAACAACACAACACACACTTGCTCATTTCAATTCTTGCATTCTCTCACTATTTTCGTCTCTCCATTGTCATCATCATCAAAGGTTTGTTCTTATTCCCTTCTATTTCCATTAATATAGTTTTAGAAGTTAGGTTTTTAGATTTAGGAATATTTTGAATAATTGTGAAAAAACTAGGGTAGAAAACATGTTATTGATGCATATTTTGTGTGCTGGAACCTTTAGAAGGGAGGAGAAACTTGTTCTCCTTTTCTGTTTTGCAGATTTCTGAAGAAATTTTCTGGGTTTCGCAGAGCGCGCGTCGCGCCCTGTTCAGCGCGCGTCGCGCCCTGGGTTAAATTTTGAATTTTTTTTATGCATTCTGTGAAGTTGTATAGGGTCTGTTTTGTGATTGATGATGAATGTGGATTGATGTAGGCTATTAAAATTGAGGTTATGCTAACTTTGTTTCAATTTGTGTGTGTTTTGTTTGATTTTAAATTTGTGCAGGAATGGCACCCTTTTTAAAGAGAAAGAAGACTGGTTCTGGTGAGGGATCTTCCTCACAAGCTGGCAGGTTTGATCGGACGAAGTTTCTAGGTCCGGAGCAAGAGGCGAGGTACCATGAGCTTGAAAGCCGCGTTGTGTGGAGTGAACGCACGGTGGTTCCTATTGACCACGGCCTCTTCCAAAGGGCGTGGACTGCTTTGTCTGAAACATGCTGGGACAAGTTGTTCACTCCACCACAATTCTATCAGGTGGAGATTGTCAGAGAGTTTTATGCAAATGCCTTGCCTCCGAGCAGTTGGTCAGGTACTGAAGCTTACCCGTTTAAAACATGGGTGAGAGGTAAGGCCATTGATTTTAGCAAAGAGGCTATTTTTGATTTTCTGGATAACCCTCTTGCTTTGGTAGAAGAGTGCCAGTACCATCCCAGGTTGAATAGAGGAAATTGGGATGCAGACAGCATTAGGGACAGGATTTGCAGGACTGGTTTCACCTATACTCTGACTAAAGCTGGGCTGCCAAAGACTTTTACTCGTAGTCAGTTGACGGAGGAGGCTCAGTTGGTGACTTCGGTGGTCCTTTACAACATTAGGCCACGGAGTCACACTTCTTCCCTCACCATTGATACGGCAGGTTTGGTTCAGGGTATTCTGAATAGTGATAACATTGATGTGTCCAGGATTGTGGCGAATGAGCTGAAAAGAGTCGCCCTGAATGGGACTCTTCATGGAGATGGGGTGAAATGTAGGTTGATTTTTCCTGGTTTAATAATGGGTTTGTGCAGGAAGGCTGGTGTCCGGTTCCCAACTGGTGGGATGATCCCCATGGATGGTGTTATAGATGATATTTTTGCTAACAGGTACTGTTTGCCTGGAGGTCGTCCTTTTGGTGTTGCTGCTGGTGCATCTGACCTTCCCGATGCTTCTCAGGCTGTTCCGGTTGCTGCTGCACCGCCTGCTGGTCCACAGTATGGTGATGCAAGTGATTGGAACTATCAGATGCATATGGCGCATCAGAGAGCGTTTTTGTTTTTGCAGGATTCTATCCGGCAGCTTTCTCTGCAGTAGCCTGTTGGTTCCAGGGATGATTTATCTGCCTATGCTTCATGGCCTGAGGGCAGGCCAGATCCTGAGGAGGGGATGGAGCAGGATGATCCGGAGACTTCCGATGAGGAGTAGTTTTGTTTTACTGTTTTATGTTTTATTGTTTTTAGTTTTATGTTAGAACAATTTTTAGTTAGAACAATTTTTAGTTACTTTGTTTTTAATGTTTATAGTTTTGTTCCATCCTTTTGGATGAGGTACTTTGAAAGGCTAAGTTTACGCCTTTGGATAGTTTGGATAGTTAACACCTGTTTGGTGTGGTTTTTATTTTATATAAGTTCAGTTTATTTTATTTTTGCATTTATTTATTTTTAAGTAGTTTATTTTAGTTTAGTGTTTATATTTTAGAAATAATGGTTTGATAAGTTGTCCTAATGATTAATTAGCTGGAACACGAATTTTTGTTGCCACGATGAATTTGGATGATGCAACACAATTTGAGTGGTGATGATATAAGTTGAAAACTGTACGCGCAAGGTACATCCTTTATCATTTTTTTTATCAAGTACCTTCGATTCTGATGCTTTTAATTGTACAAATTAGTTGTCATTAATTTCTGTGGATAAAATTAGTTCAATTGTGAATCACTTTAGCCTAGCTGTAGTTGTGAGGAGACTTTCCACTGTGTATATATATAAATTGTGCTGGATACCAGCAATGTGCGTTTTAACTCGTTTTTATTATGATTAATCTTGCATTGTTATTAAATTGTGTTAAGCATGAAAGTGATCAAGGCGTTTTGTTCTGCACTATGAGAAAAACTTCCAATCCAAATATAACCTACCCGGTGAGTGTGTGAGTATTTGCTAACCACTTTGAGCCGTTTTCCAAGATTCTTATCAGTTAAGCTTATGTTGTATATAGATCTCTATACCGATTTTTGATAGAATCTTGATGACTTTCTTTTCTTTCTACCTTGAACTGTTGCCATTTGATATGGTAAGGATTGACCCCTTTTTGCCTTAGAATAGGGAGCATTCTTAGTGATGTCTTGGTAATATACAAGTTGGGGAGAATGAAATAAAGGTGTACATTGGTGAGGATATATCAAAAGATAGTGCTCAAGGGGTATATATATTTATAATAAAAAAAAAAATAAAAAAAAAAAGAGAAAGAAAGAAAAGAATTCTGTGACCCTTGAGCAAGTAATGAATAATGTGGTAAACTTGGTTGTTTAGGTTGTGATAATTGAATTTGAATGCTCTCTTAGGTTTTGACATTTTCGATTCAATGGCCGTGAGATATGAGACACTTCCTTGTTAACCAAGCCAAGCTACAACCCGAAAGTCCTTAGTGATTCATGCTTATATACTTTTTATATATCTTATGCTTAGATGAGTTTATAATTAATTCGGTATGTTTGCGTCATTGTCTGGTGAGTGTTAGGATCCTCCATTTTTGTTCTCTCAGTAGAGAAATACGTAGGTGTGATTCATTCTTGAACTTCTTTTGCTTTGTGGAATTTCTGACATAGAATTTGTATATAGGATTAGCATTGTTATCATGGTACTTTGATGAAAACTGGTAAGGATTGATCTTTGTGTACTTTTGGAATTTGAACCATTCAATTGTTCTTGTTTCTACCTTGTTGTTTCATTTGTGATATTTTGTGTTCCCGGTAATTTATCATTGTTTTGTTTGAGGACAAACAAGAGTTTAAGTTGGGGAGAGTTGTTAGGTGCCAAATTGTGTTTATATTTAGTTTAATTAATGGCACCTTTCGACCGTTTTTATCGGATATTCGTACAATTCCCTGAAGTTTTAGATAATTATTTATAGTTTATAATATTAAGCTTTCATTTTATGTTAATATGTGTTTTAGTTATGATTTTGTAGGTTTTAGCCAATTTTGGGGAAGTTTGGAGCTTGTTTTGAGCTTTGCAAGAGAGTGCCTGGCAGAAGTAAGCGCGCGTCGCGCGGAGATGTGGGCGCGTCGCGCCCTGGGCAAGATATTTTGGAGCTTCAAAGCAGAGAGTTGCGCGCGTCACGCGCATGGGCGGTTTAAATTTCTTAAGTGTATTGGCGCGAAGCGCGCTGGAGGGCGCGACGCGCCCTGGACAGAATTCAGAAATGCTTTATAAAGGGGTTTTCAGATATTTTGTGTGGTTGGTTGATCTTGAGAGCAAAAGAACACTTGTGCACTGTAGCAAACAAAGAATCGAAGATTGGAAGCTTTGATCGTCGATTAATCGCCTTTGATGCTTGTTGATCTTCATCCTTTACTTCTTGAGCAAGCTACCATTTTCATGGATAGCTAAATCTCTTTTGTATCAAGATAAGATGTAATCTTCCTAGCCTTTTGTAGGTTTTTCTTGTGAATATATGTGTATGAACAAGTGATGATCAATATAGATGGTTTAGTTTGTTTATTAAAGCTTTTTCTTTGGTATAAGTGTTTGAGACATCAATATTTGTATCTAGATCTAACTTTATCATCTATCAAACTATAAATTGCAGACATGGATTTAGCGTTTGATGTTTACTTAGTATCGGTTTTAAAACGTTATTTGTATTGTTTAAACGGTGGAGAAATCGTCGGTTAAACAATACGGTAAATCTAACTATATCGTTGCGGACACGGACGATATAGGCGTCGATACGTAATTATGTTGATCGTTACCATGTTCATATACGTATATTTATAAGGAGACATACAAATTTAGGTCGATGAAATCGAATCTTGATACATTTTCTTTAACTTAGAACTTTCATTAATTTACTCTTTGCTACTAAAAGAATTGAATGACCTTTTGCAAACCCAAATTTAAAGTAACATTAACTCAAGACAAAATAGGCTATAGAACGGCGGTGATATCGCAATAATCCCTGTGGATACGATAATAGCGAAAAGTACACCACAATACTCTTTCAACAATTGCTGGCTGCCTTCTCTCTTTTTTCTTCTCCTCCTCTAATTTGTGTGTCTCTCCTCTATTTATAGAGGAAAAAGTGAGGGATAATTTTGGTCATTTTTGCACCCAAGCTTAGTCATTAAGCTCACTTAGTTGTTAAGTTGTCATCATGACAAAGAATATTCTTTCCCAAAATAATCATTGCAAAATTTCTTACATGCTAAGTTTGCTTAATGGCAAAGCTCCACAAGAAAATTCACATGGGATAGAATATTATGCACATGTCTTGCAAGTGAAAGTTCCACGACATAGTCTTGTCTTCATGTCATGAAATTGGTAGTCTCTAAGTATAGCACTTATGACATAATATATATCCCTTTGACTTTCTTTGACTTTTGACTTTTTGACTTTTCCTTTTTCCCTTTTTTTTCAAAAAAGATGGCCTCCATGTGGGCTTTTGGGCTTTTTGAATTGTTTATTTGACTTTTGCTAATTCCACCCTTTTTGTTTCTTTTTCATGTGAATGAGTATTCTTGAAGAGAAAGCATGAAGAAACTTGAACTTGAAGAATGTAAACTTGAAGATTGAAGAATTCAAGAAAGCATTGGATTTTCTTTTATTCTTTGTAATCCAATTTTATTCCACTTTAGAATTGTATGGACTTGAACTTTGTATGAATGGAATGATGTAATCCTTGGATTTTGGATGAAACCTTGTAATTTGTTTAGAAATTAGAACTTGTTTCATGTAAAAGAACATCATTTGTAATGCTTGAATCTCCCTTAGAATCTTGAATGAAAATTGTTATCCAAACATGATGTTTGAATATTCTTAAGTGATTTTTGAATTTAGAAATCCAATTCCCTTTGATATAGAAAATGGTGGGAAATCCTTCAAGTTGCATGAAACTTTAAGTCTTGAAACATATTCTTGCCACCATGAATTGTTGAATATTGAACTTGAAATCTTTGGATTCATGATTTTAAATAATCACTTGAAATAATCTTTCAACCAAAGGACTAAAAAGATATTCCTTGCAAATTTGATAAAATTCCCATGAATCGTTTCAAACTTCTACCATCTTCCAAATAATCAATATGAACCAATCTTCTTCACCATGATAAGTCCATAGGCCAACAATCTTGAAACAACTTCCAAGCAAATCTCTTAAATCGAACCAAATGGCAATGGCGCATGAAAACCTCCATGAGCATGAATTATTTTGCAAAGAGTGAATGAATGAATGAAATCTTGATCACGGCTTCCAAACCGATCAAGGAATATTTTTGAATTTGAAGTCAATGATGTGACATCTCAGGGGGGTCAAAAATTAGGGTATGACAACATGATTTTGACAACCTATACACTTATCTATGAATTTAAATTGCAATAAGATAAAAGGAAGTATTTTTTTGGATTTTTAGATGGTTGATTTTAATTAGAATTAATGCATAATTAATTTAATTAAAATGATAAAAAGGTAGAAATAAAATTTAAACCTAAAAATTAAGTCTAAAATATGTTCATATTGTTTGTTAATTAATTTTTAAAATAAAACTAATTTTTTTTTTTGGATTTTTTGAAGTTGTTTTGGAAATTATTAAGTTAAATTAACATATAATTATACAAATAATTACACACATAATTTAAACTTAAAGAGAAAAATATTCTAAATATATACAAAATTAGTCTATAATATATAAACCTAATTTAATAAAAAGAACATATTTTTTCTGATTTTTTGATAGGTTGAAATAATTAAAAAGCAAATATATAAATATATACTAATTAATTAAACAAAATATTTTAATTATCAAGAAAAAATAAAATATTTTTATGTCAAAAAATAATAGATTATTTTATAAACCTAAAAATATTTTTTGTATATTTTTCTGATTTTTAAAACTATTTTTTAAATAATTATTGAAAGAAAATTAAATAAAATAGAAAAATATATTAATTGTGATCCTGTGTGATAATCAGTGGAGTCCATGATATGGATGTGCATTCGTGAGCATTGGATCTTGAATTAATGAAATCAGATGGCTGCAAACATAGAGCACATGATATGATAGTGGAACGTGAAGCACATGATTGGTCTGAACTTCAAAATACACGCGCGCGCAAACCAACCACTCAGAGGATTCCACGTCTCGTCTTCCTCATCAGAATTGATCTTTTACACCGCTCATTTGCAGGTGCTGTAAAAAACTTCAACCTATTACACCTGTACAACAACGAATACAAGCAAAACGTGAAAGAAATTTGGCGCGAGGCCATGGTTCAATTTGTCTGGTTCATACGAATTCAACGAGACCACTTTGAACCTGTAATTTTGCCTAATTCGAGAAGCCCTAATTTTGAGATCAAGAACCCTAAAATGGTGGCTTCGTGAATACTTGACCAAACCTTAATTAAATGTCCAGAAACGATCAGAACATTAAACCAAGTTCAAATATATGATTACATCGTGCTAAATATGCATGTATAATGAGATTTTGGTTAGTTTTTGTTTGAGCAAACCGTGAGCTATGGAGCTTGATTCTGAGTGCTTTGCTTGTTGAAAATGATTGGGATATATTCAATGAAGGTTAGGGAACGTGTTTGAATGTTTAGTTTTTATTGAAGTGAGCTTGAATTTAAAATTCGAATTTCAAATTTTCTTCAAAACTACAAGTTGTTACAAGAGTAGTATAAGCATAGTATTGGTTCTGAATTCGTGTGTCTTGTCCTACTGAAGTGTTCTACTTCATTTATAAGCAATGAAGTGCTTAAAATTGAAGCTATCAAGCATTGATTGCTTCTTTGAACTTTGAATTTTTTAATATAAAAAATCTTGAATTCTTTGGCCATGGCTTTGAATTTTCTTCAACCTCTTGCTCTAGGCCTGCTATGTACTTCTCTTGCTGCAGAGTTGAATCATTCTTGGTGGCTTTAGCTTAAGAATCAAGCATTGTATCATTATCCTTCACCATTTCTTTTTCAATTTAACTTTAAATGTAATAAAATTAAACCAAAAAAGAAATAAAAATTCTATGGGCCTTAGGTTGGTCGTGGGAGGCCCTTAGCATCATTAGAATCATGTTTGGATCATGGAAACTTGGCCCCTTTTGGAAAAAAAACATTTTTGATCAATGTTGGTTTCATGCATTTTCCCAAAATATAGCCAACTTCAACAAGGCATACATCCCTCAGTTTTTATCATATGAAGGAGTTCTTGTACTTTTTAGAAACCTCAAGATGTCCTCTACAAGCTACTTTGGAAACCTTTTTTAATTTGGAGAAGTTATCTTGATGTTATGGCCTTTGACAAAAAACCACTTTTTGTTGACTTTGAAAATGACCTGTAATGTCTGAGCTCATATTTTTCAAATGGTGAATCCAATGACCATGGGATCAATTGCATTTGAAATATAATTGAATTTCCTTTAAAACAAGCTTTGGTTGGAATTTTTTGAATGAACGAGGAGAGAGTTATGGCCGGTCAAAGTTCAGTTGACTTTTTAGGAGAAAACCCTAATTTTGAAACATAGGGTTTTGTTGATTTTTGATCTTTCCTTGATGAATTATGATCAACCAATGATCAAATTATGAATCTTTTGACAAAATATGGATGTTGACAAAAAAAATTATTTTTGACTGTCTGTTGACTTTTCGGTCAAACTGGTCGTCTGTTGACTGTTTGAGCTGCTGACTGTGCGTCTGAGCGAATTGAAGTTTGAAAATTTGAATGGTGGTACTTTGAGATATATGGAGGTCCATGAAATCCATTTGAGGTCTCAAAAAACTTGTTCTCCTGAAAAAAAACAAAAACCCTAGTTAGGGACTGTTTGTATAGGAGACAGTTAAGCGTACCTGATTTTTGTGCAGTGCTGAGTCTCTGCTGATCATGTGATTATCAGAAGACTTCTAGAACAAAAATCTTGGAATTTTGAAATGCAAAAGATTGATTTGATTGATGGTACAAAACATGGAGAATCGTGCTGTCAGCGGGTTTGACTGTCAACTGGCTGTTCAGGCATTAACGTAACAGTTAAAGTGAAAATTCAACAGTTAAAGTTAATTTTTTCTTTTTGTTTTTTGTTGTGTTAATGGTGAAAATTTATTTACATGAGTTGTTAGAAAAACACAAAACATAATAAATAAATAAAATACACTGTACGCGAACGAAATTACCGATAATAACCTTGAAAAATATTTAATGTGCAAAAAAAAAAAATTTAATTAGCAGAAAACACACATAATATTATCTGGATAATTAAACTACAGTACGACAGATAGTACGACATTTAATACTGACAGTACAAATATTACATAATATAATGAACAGTACGACAAATAAACGGTACATTATTTGAAAGCAAAAAATACGACAAACTTTAAAAATGACGATTAAAAACCCATGCTATAAATAAAAACATATAGATGATCGGGAGTGTAAGCAACCCAGATCCACATTTTTCAAGACTATGCAGACAGAAAAAGGACATGATCACCACCAAGACGGTGATGACCATAAGAAAACACGTATCCATCCACTTTGCCATTTTTTGCCGGGGAAGAAGAGAAAATAAATATGAGGTAGAAATTTGAGAGATCAGTTGAAATTCGATGTGAGAATTTATGGAAAAAATGAGAGGTATTTATAGAGTGAAAAGAAGGATAGAGACGTTGGGGAATGAAGTGATTCCGTACAAAAAAAGGAAAATTTGAGTGGTAGTAGGATTTGAAAGAAAGTGTATGGTAGGGTTTGAAAAGAGAGATGTATAGAATAAAGTTAGGATTTGATTTTGAAAGAAAGAGATTTGAAAAGAAAGGAAAAGATTTTTGAAAATAATAGAATATAGTACAAAAATTAGTGGGAAACAAAGAACTAATAATAATTTACTCGTTACCAGTACAGTCTGAATCCCCGGACTCTGCGCCTGCAAAAATTTAATTCTGCACCAATTGTGTCAGTACTATTTATCTGCAAATAAATCTCAAATAAACAGCGTGTGTGAAGTGATAAACAGTAATTGGCGTTTGTGTAAGAATAAATTCAACAGCAAACCAAAATACCGTATAAGAAAAAATTCTAAAAACTGAGTATTCATAAAATCAGGATATTTATGGAATAAAATCCAAGATTATATGAAACTCCCAATTTTTAGACAGAAGTCTGTTGCCTTCTTTCTGAAAAAGATGCGGGCAAATTTTGGGGTATAACAGTTGCCCCTATTCAATCTTCTTAAACCTGAAGAGACTGATTAGAATCTGAAGGTAGAAGATGATTGAATATTTTAGATGCCCTGAAAATTTGCACTTACCTCCACCGGAAGTGATGTTGGAAATTGCATTTGAGTGTTGTCTAAGAAATGTTGTTGGCAGATCGAAACATTACCTGAGATGGGCTTTCAGATGCCATCTGGCAAATGTATTGATGGTTTGTTCATCAGAATGAATCCATTGATTATATCTTGATGAAGGATTTGAAAACCTCTGAAAATTGATCTATGAGGAACCGTCCGAGGTATCAGCTTTAGATCTTTGAAGGTAGATCATTGTGGAACCGTCTGAGGTATCCGCTTTGGATCTTGAAGATTGATCGTTGTGGAACCGTCTAAGGTATCCGCTTTGGATCTTTGAAGGTAGATCATGAAGGAACCGTCCAAGGTATCGACTTAGATCTGAGGGTAGATCATCTAGGAACCGTCCAAGGTATCGACTTAGATATGAAGGTAGATCATGAAGGAACCGTCCAAGGTATCGACTTAGATCTGTATTGCTTCTTTTAAGTTGATAGGTGATTTGGAAAGAGAGATCTCTTCAGAATGAATCTTTGGCTTGATTATATCTGAGAGGAATGTTCGTCTGAATAGAATTCAGGGGAACACTGCATGTGACTGAGAACAACTTTTCTAAGGATATTCGTCCACCTGAAAAAATCAAGTTAGTGACATGCAATGTTATGATGCATGTAATGTATATGTTGAGATTCTCAAACTAAATGAGAAACGTGCATGTTATGTATGCGTTTGTCATGAAACATTATATGCTATGTATGAATATGCGTATGATGTATGACTTATGCAATTTAGAGCGTATCAAACTTCTGGTTGGGAAAATAAATCCCTGCTTGCTATTTTGGAAACGAAGACATTGATGATTGTTGATGATATTTGCTATCTTGTTCGAGTATACTCAGTTGGGGAAATTCCTCACGAACCAGAGTACTCTGTTGAGGGATCTTTGACTACTACTTGGGGATGAAGGGTAGTTTGAACATTCTGATTTTGATGCACCTTAAATAAAAAAGATATGTAATCCTCCGATGCACTATTTGACCAAGCCTCGATGTGGGGACCACACCTTCTGGGGATAGTGCTCTTGAAAAGCCTTGCTGGGGAATAAAGTTTCACGAATCGCTTTGTTGGAGAGAAAAATCTCATTGAGGAATTTGTTGAGAAATATGTCTCTGTTGGGGAATTTTCTTCTGAAGCTGGTTTCGGGACGATGTCCAGATGATTGGGACATAACTTGAATGCTATTCCTGTTTTTCTTATAAACATCAGTCATATGCATATGTTCATTCAAAATTATCATTGGGACGTTTATGTATTCAAAACAGAAAAAGTGGAAACACTGATTTTGAGCATGAGCTGTATTGATTTTGAAAGAGAGCCATAATAGGCGGATTAGTACAAGGAGACAAAAATCCTAGTAGTAGGAAATTGTCATAAAACTTTGAAAAGTACTTATAAAGGGGAATAGCTATGTGAAAATAATCCAGTCAAGTTTCAACTCTGCTATTGCCAATCTGTCTTTGAGTATCTCATCCCTCACTTGCTGGAAGAAAGTGATTGGACTGATTGGTGCCTTTGATGTGCCGAACCTTGAAAGTGAGTAGGTAGCCAAACGGGACATAGTCGTACGCTTTATTCCCTAACTTTTGCCTAGGCTACTTTTTCAGGTTTTCAGCCTACCGGGACGCTCATTTTTGCCTAAGTCGCCCTTTCAGGTTTTCAACTTAGCGAGCTTTTCTTTAAGCGAAATACTTTTTGACTATGTCCGCATTTACAGGGTGTGGGAAATCCTCGCCATCCATAGTGGTAAGCAACATGGCTCCGCCGGAGAATACTTTTTTGATTACCAACGGTCCCTCATAAGTGGGAGTCCACTTGCCCCTGGGGTCACCTTGTGGTAGGATGATACGTTTGACAACCAAGTCACCGGTTTGGTATGCCTGACTTTTGACTTTCTTGTTGAAGGCTTTGATCATACGCTTCTGGTACAACTGACCATGACAAATAGCTGCGAGCCTCTTCTCATCAATCAAGTTTACCTGGTCCAACCGAGTCTGAATCCAATCGTCTTCATCTAGATCAGCTTCTTTCATAATCCTTAGGGAAGGAATCTGAATTTCAATTGGAAGAACTGCCTCCATACCATAGACTAAGGAAAATGGAGTTGCCCCTGTTGAAGTACACGCTGATGTGCGATAACCATGAAGAGCAAAAGGTAACATCTCATGCCAGTCTTTGTAGGTTACTGTCATTTTCTGGATGATCTTCTTAATGTTCTTGTTGGCAGCTTCCACGGCGCCATTCATCTTTGGTCGATATGGGGATGAATTATGATGTTTGATCTGGAATTGTGTGCAGAGTTCAGTAATCATTCTATTGTTTAAATTTGTGCCATTGTCTGTGATGATCCTTTCAGGGATGCCATACCGACAAATGAGATTGTGCTTGATAAACCGGGCCACAACATTCCTGGTGACTGAAGCAAACGAGGCTGCTTCTATCCACTTTGTGAAGTAATCAATAGCGACCAGGATAAAGCGATGTCCGTTGGAGGCAGTAGGCTTGATTTCTCCAATCATATCAATACCCCACATTGCAAAAGGCCAAGGAGCCGTCAGGATGTTTAACGGGACTGGAGGTACATGTACTTTGTCGGCATATATCTAGCATTTGTGACAAGTTCTGGAGTGACGATGGCAGTCTGTCTCCATGGTAGACCAGTAATAACCTGCTCTTAAGATATTTTTAGCCATTGTATGTCCACTTGAGTGAGTACCGAAAGCACCATCATGTATGTCTTCCATAATCTGTCCTGCTTCCTCCTTGTTTACACAACGAAGCAAAGTCGAGTCATGATTGCGTTTGTACAGGGTTCCATTACTTAGAAAGAATTTAGCAGCAAATCTTCTTAGAAACTTTCTATCGTTAATGGATGCCCCTTCAGGGTATTCTTGGACTTCGAGATATCTTTTTACTTCATGGAACCATGGTTTTTCTTCCATTCCTTTGGTATCAATCTCATTGCAATAGGCTGGTTCATTTTGTCTATAAATGGTGATCATTGGCGCCTCATTGTCCCGCCTGACTTTGAACATGGATGACATGGTAGCTAAGGCATCAGCCAATTGATTTTCTTCGCGCGGGATGTGTTCAAAAGTGATTTCTTCAAAATAAGGAATCAAACTCAGCACATATTCTTTGTATGGAATTAGATTTGGGTGCTTCGTGTCCCATTCCTCTCTGACTTGATAAATTACAAGCGCCGAGTCTTCGTAGACCTCCAGGAACTTGATTCTTAGATCAATTGCAACTTTGAGACCCAGAATACATGCTTCATACTCAGCTATATTGTTAGTGCAGTTGAAGCATAATCTGGCAGTGAATGGTGTATGTCCTCCTGTAGGAGAAATGATCACAGCTCCGATGCCATTGCCAAGTGCATTAGAAGCTCCATCAAAAACCATAGTCCATCGGGATCTTGGCTCAGGTCCTTCCTCCGGTCCTGGTTGTTCGTAGTCAGTAACTAGCATAACGTCTTCATCTGGGAAGTCAAAGTTTAATGCTTGATAATCATCCACTGCTTGATGAGCCAGATGATCAGCTACCACACTTCCTTTGATCGCCTTTTGTGAAGTGTACTGGATGTCATACTCTGTTAAGATCATTTGCCATCTTGCTATTCTTCCAGAGAGAGCAGGTTTTTCGAACACACATTTGATAGGATCCATTTTGGAGATCAGGAAAGTGGTATGGTTTAGCATATACTGCCTTAGTCGGCGAGCCGCCCATACTAAGGCACAGCAAGTTTTCTCGAGTAGTGAGTATCTTATTTCACAATCAGTAAACTTTTTGCTAAGATAGTAGATTGCATGCTCCTTTCGGCCAGACTCGTCATGTTGCCCCAGTACACACCCCATTGAATCTTCTAACACTGTTAGGTACATTATCAGAGGTCTCCCTTCCACTGGTGGTAACAAGATTGGCGGTTTTTGGAGATATTCTTTGATCTTATCAAAATCTAATTGGCATTTGTCATTCCATCTTTCCACTTGATCTTTCTTCAACAGTTTGAAGATCGGCACACAAGTAGTAGTCATATGGGCAATAAATCTGGCTATGTAGTTCAGACGTCCCAAGAATCCTCTGACTTGTTTCTCGGTACGGGGTATGGGCATTTCTTGAATGGCTTTGACCTTGGCAGGATCAACTTCAATACCCTTGCTGCTGACGATGAAACCTAAGAGTTTACCGGATCTTACTCCAAAGGTACACTTGTTTGGATTCAGTCGCAACCTGTACTTCCTGAGTCTATCAAACAGCTTGTGCAGATGACCCAGATGTTCTTCTTCGGTGTTGGACTTTGCAATCATATCATCGACATAAACCTCTATTTCCTGATGAATCATATCATGGAACAGAGCTACCATTGCGCGCTGATATGTTGCTCCTGTGTTCTTTAAACCAAAGGGTATTACTTTGTAACAAAAGGTTCCCCAGGGTGTCGTGAAGGTTGTTTTTTCCATGTCTTCGGGCGCCATCTTGATTTGATTGTACCCTGAGAATCCATCCATAAAGGAGAATACCTTGCATTGTGCAGTATTGTTAACCAGTACATCGATGTGAGGTAAAGGGAAATCATCTTTGGGGCTTGCCCGATTCAGACTCTGTAGTCTACACACATTCTGACTTTCCCGTCTTTTTTAGGCACAGGCACTATGTTAGCTATCCAAGGAGGATAACTCACAACTTTTAGAAAGCCAGCGTTGAATTGCTTCTCAACCTCGTCTTTGATCGTCTTGGACATGTCGGGCCTGCTTCTTCGCAACTTCTGCTTAACTGGAGTGCTAGCTTCTTTGATTGGCAGGCGATGAACCACAATATCCGTGTCAAGGCCAGGCATATCTTCATAGGACCAAGCGAATATCTCAACGTAGTCTTGTAACATTTGAATCAGTCTTTGCTTGACACTGTCTTCTAGATCAGCCCCTATCTTGACTTCTTTCTTTTCTTCGTCACTGCCCAAGTTGATAACCTCAATTGGTTCTTCATGCGGCTGTATAGTCTTTTCTTCTTGTTCTAATAGCCTTGCAAGCTCCCTTGGTACTTCACAATCTTCCTCACTTTCGTCCTCAGTTTGGTAGATCGGATTTCAAAGTCATGACTGGCAATAGCAGAATCGTTATCAACTGGATCCAGAGTGAATGTGAATCTGCATTTATTATGTGGGTGTGTGTAAGAACACATAGCTATTTTGAAAATGAATAAAGCAAAGAAAGAAAAATGATCACAAAATTTTGAATATGCAAACGTCCCATGATTTTATTGAATGAACATGATCATGGTATGACAAACCCTTATAAAAAGGACCAGTGTGCTTCGGGCAAGGCACCTGGCTTTTAAGTTCATGGTTCGATAGTACAGGAACCATTTTTATCTTTGCACATATAAACAACGAAAATAGGAAATTGCATTTACTCCTGATCAAAGGAGTTCACATCTTCAGCTTCCCAGTTATTCAATCCTTTCTTATGAGTAGGGAATACCCAGCTGCTCCAGTTGCAGCTGTCTTCTTCGTCTTCCACAGCATTGACTTCTTTGGTGGGGAAATGAGCTGTTGATCCTTCGGGATGAGCAAGATACTCTGCTGGATACGAGAGCCTAGACTGAGATACCTCTGTTGGCTGAGCGAGGTACCCGATAAGATCGTCCCATCCAGTTGGGATGATGTCTTTGAGGGAGACTTGTGCATTCTGGGGAGCAGTGTACTGCATCAGGAAATCATTCTCATTATTTGGTGTTTCCTAGACTTCTTCAGGAGCGTCAGGGCTTGTGAATGTCATATTGTCTTCGAAATGGTTGTCCCATCCAGTTGGGGTGATGTTTTCAATAGCGATCTGCGAGCTCAAGGGAGCGGAATACTTCACCATAAAGTCATACTTACCACTTGGTTCTCCTAGTGTATCCCAGACTTCTTTTGGACTAGGTGGACTTTGGTATTGCTCAGTAATGGAACTTGTGAAACTTTTTCAATCTTCAAACTGATCACCCCATCCAGTTGGGACGATGTCTTCAATGGCAATAAAAGAACTCTGAGGTGCAGTGTACTTTACTAGAAAATCATACCCGCCGCTTGGTTCTCCCAAAGTATCCCAAACTTCCATGGAAACGGGTGGAATTTCATTTGGATATTGCTGAATAATATGGTTTAAAAACACTCCATCGTCTTCAATAGCATTCACTCCTTGGCTGATGAAATGTGACATTAATCCTCCAGAACGAGGACTTTGATCGTTCTTTTGAGTTCCATCAGCATAGCCCAGACCTAGCTTATCGAACTTGTAAGGCACATCAAGGAGTTGCCCCCACACTGTGTAACCACCTTCTTCGATCATAGCTTTGGCATCTTTGAGAGAAGCCATAGTTGGAGTTACTTTTGTAACAGGAGTAGAAGAAATATGTTTGGCAGTAGAGACATCTAGAGGGACCACCTCAAAAGATTGGCAGGGAGTTTCGATGAATTCTCCATCCATCTCAACATACTTGGAGTTGCTCAGGTGGCTAACCACATACTCTTCTTCGCCATAAACTGTGACGACCTTACCTTTTACCGGATACTTTAACTTCTGATGCAGGGTAGAAGTTACAGCATTTGCCCCATGTATCCAAGGGCGTCCTAGTAAACAGGAATATGCTGGGTGAATTTCCATTACATAAAAGGTAGAATCAAAGACCTGAGAGCCCACTCTGATTGGGAGCTTCACTTTTCCGTACACTGTTCTTGTTGACCCGTCGAAGGCTCTTACCACAACATCGCTTGGTTGTAACACAACTCCTTCGAAGTCAAGTTTTTCCAGTACTGCTTTTGGTAACACGTTCAAAGAGGAACCATTGTCTACCAGCACATGAGACAGAGTGGTGCCGTTACATTCAATAGAGATGTGCAGGGATTTATTGTGATTTTTCCCAGCAGGGGTTAAATCAGCATCAGAGAAACCGAGACCGTTATTCACTATTAGACTGGCAACACAATTTTCGAATTGGTCGACTGAAATCTCCTGTGGTACATGTGCAGCTTTTAGGAACTTCATCAGGGCCTTGGCATGAGCTTCTGAATATTTTAGCAGAGACAACATTGAGATTTTTGAAGCAATGTGCCCCAGTTGTTCGACAATATTGTAATCACTTTTGCAGATGATTTTCAATATTTCCTCCATTTCTTGCCTTGATGGATCTTCAACAGTGACTTCCACCGGTACGTGAACTGGTTCAACTAGTGGCTCCTTGCCTCGAGCATTGATACCTTGATTAGGAATTGGGATTTGGACTGGATTAGTAGCAACATTTGGAGAAATTTCTGGTGAAAAGATCCTTCCACTTCTCGTAATCTTGCTAGTACCCACAATGTTATCAACAGTTGGAGTAGTAAAATTCATGGCCTCTTCAGCCAAGGTATCTTGCTTAACTCCATGGATATAAACATTAGTGTCATAACTCCACGGGACAGCTTTGTCTGAGGAGTATGGAAATGGAGTCGGACTGGTAATGATTACCGATGCCACTTTGGGTGCAGCAGAAATTTTGAAAGGGGTTTTGGTAGGGATTTTCAATGGTATGTTAGAAACCACTGAGACGTCCTCTATTCTCATCCCATTTGAAAAGACTTCGCATAAATCGTTCATAGAAGGGAGCCTCTCAAACATAATGATACGACGATCCATCCACTTTTGAATTCCTATTTTCAGATTTTCACAACCATTGGGCAGGTGTGCACAATAAAAGCAATCAGGGTCACAACCTGGGAAGAAACCAGCCCGTATTAGCTTTCTTTTGACTTCAAGGAGCGGAGTTGACAATTCTCTCACATCATAGATATAAACAATGTCTATGATAGCATTAATGGTCTTGTCGTGCTTTGGCATAGGTGCAGTGATGACATTTGGAGTCTCTGGAGGATCGAATTCAATTTCCCCAGCATCTATCATGTCTTGTATTTTATTTTTCAGGGCCCAACAGTGATCTGCGTCATGTTCTGGACAGTTGGAATGGTATGCACATGTGGCATCGGGGCGATAACTCGGAGAAAAAGTGTTGACATTCTTCAGAGGGTCTTTCAATGTGATCAGATCTGCTTTTAACAAGTGTTGCAATGCTTGAGAGATTGGCATATTGATTCTGGTGAAATTTCTTCTTGGTGCATCTGGTCGACGCGTATACTTCGGCGGTTGATCTTTTTGAGGTGCAGATGCGGAGATCAGAACAGCCCCTACAGATTGGTGATGCTCACTTTTGCGACCTTTCTGACTGTGCATTGTATTGACTTCATTTCTCCCACTGATGGGCCTCTTTGTAGTACCAGAGGAGGAGCCTATTTGAATTTTTCCACTTTGAATACCGCTTTCAACACGCTCTCCAGTTAATATCAGGTCAGTGAAACCTGATGATGAGCTTCCCAGCAAATGACTGTAGAAAGGGCCAGTTAAAGTACCCATGAACATGTCGACCAGCTCGCGATCAGATAAGGGTGGTTGAACCCTTCCAGCCAGATCTCTCCACTTTTGTGCATACCCTTTGAAACTTTCTTTTGGTGCCATAGACATGCCCCATAGTTGAGTACGGGTTGGTGTAAGATCAACGTTGTATTGATACTGTTTGTAGAAAGCAGCAGCCAGATCTTCCCAGGTGTGAACTTTTGCACTTTCCAGTTGATAGTACCACTCGAGTTGAGTACCCGACAGACTTTCTTGGAAGAAATGAATCCACAATTTGTTATCTGCCGTATGAGGTAGTATCTTCCTCACATAGGACCTCAAATGTAGTTTTGGGCAAGAAACTCCATCATACTTTGCAAAGACAGGAACTTTGAACTTTGGAGGGATAACAATATCTGAGACGAGTCCAAGATCTTTGAAGTCTAAACCAGGTATTTTTTGTATCTCCATAGCTTTCATGCGTTCTTCCAACTGCTGGTATTTGTCATCACCCTGTTCGTCTTCGGAATGATAATCTTCTTCGTTAGAAGAAAGAGAGGGTTTGGCAGAACCCTGGTTGTTGTGATTGTCTTCTCGATCACCTTCACCGACTATTTCAAGGATCGGCGCCTTTTTGGACCTCTTGACTGGGATTTTGACCTTCCTTGCAAGGTGACTTAAGCCTACAGATCCTTTGGGCTTCTTTTTCTTCTTGATTATCAAGGCTTTCAGTTCCTGTTGCCCCTTTGCTAACTCCAGAATTGCTATCTGAACTTGGGCGTTCTGTGCTTCGAGATTCTTGACGCTCGTTTTGGAATCCATCCCTTCTAACTGAAATAAACAGCGAGGAGATGAGACACCTGTTATGTGAACCTGTTATGCAATGTTTATGAATGAAATGCATATACAATGTTTTCAAGGATCTTAGAATTTAGATTTGTTAAAACAAAAGAGAAACAAACATTTATTAGTCAAACAATTTATTTCTTTTTCTTTTTTCCTTTTTTTTCTCTTTTATTTCTTTCGGGCTTACAAAATAAAATAAAGAAAATAAAGGATTCCTCAAGCCTCCCATGGACGCTTTCTCTTTGCACCCAGGAATGTGTTGATCTGCTGTTCTTCCTGGAGTTGTCTGGTGAGCTCCAACACTTTCCTCTCATAGTCTTGGCAGTGTGCTTTGAAGGTGTCTCTTTCCTCTCTTAGTTGAACCCAAGATTTCCGCAGTTCTTCCAGGTCAGTTGGCATGTCCGGGTATAGAACAACTCGAGGTTCGTCCCCTTCGATTTCTGGCTCAATAGTCACAGGTAGAATAGCGGGATATGGCATGATGAGCTTCTGAGCACGAGCACGCACCCATTTGAGGTAAGGCTCCATAGGAATAGAGTTCCATTGTCCTAAAGTTTTGCTTTCTACTTTGTAGACACTGCCCCACGCATGTATAAACCTTCGTCGATATCTTTGGGAATCATCTTCGTAGTCGAACACAATGCCACGGATAATCATGTCGTGAGGACCGTTTCTTCGTGCATATCCAAATTGGCGCAAAGCTAAAGAGGGGTTGTAAGTGATGCCTCCCTTGATGCCAAGGAGTGGCACATTAGGGTACTCTCCACAATGGTCAATGATAGTGATGTCTCTTTGAAAGAAGTTGTTCCACCAGATATCTGAATGAGACAAAGACATAATCCTGCGAGACCATTGCATCCTTTGTTCGTTTCTCAACACTGATCGGGGAAGGTGTAATGTAAACCATCTAGCCAGTAGTGGTACACAGCACATAAGAGTTCCTCGTTTTTTTCATGGTACGAGTGTGTAGGGAATGTAGAATGTCTCCCAGCAAGGTAGGTACCGGGTTGTGGGTTAAGAAAATGTTGATAATGTGTACACTTATGAACTGGTCGGGATTAGGGAATAAAACCAACCCATAAATCAAAAGAGCCACAACTTCTTCAAAAGCTAGGTAACTTCTGTTTTTTAGTAGTAATTGAGCCTTTTCCATTAAGAACTTAGCGAGCAAACCCTTGACTCCACTCTTCGTTTCCGAATTGGACTCAATTTCTGACTTTCGCAAATGTAAGGCAGCAGCAATGATTTCAGGTTTTGGAATCTTTTCTAAACCAGTGAAAGGTAATTGATCTCGAACGGGTAATCCAATTAGTTCAAGAAATTCTTCCAAGGTGGGTACTAACTGGTAATCAGGAAATGTAAAACAATGATGTTCGGGATCAAAGAACTGGAACAGGACCCGTATCATGTCTTCTTCAAATTTTGAGGTAACCAAATGGAGTAGGTGACCGTGCTTTTCGGTGAATTGAGCATTTCTGGGAAATTCTTATATTAAGTCCTTAAGTTCAGATGGTACTGTTGAAATGTTGATCCGGACATAATCTCTGGTAGCGGGAGCCATTACCTGCAACAACAGAACAAAGGTAAACTCTTCGATCCTTGAAATGATTAGTGAGAAAATGATATGTTTATGATGCTTATGATGTCATGATGTCAAACATGTGGCACACACAAACAAATCAAACAATAGCCTTAGGTTTAAAGGCTTGCATGAGGTTAATAGGTGATACCCTCCCCACTGAAGTTGAGTTGGTTAAAACCTGTCTTAAAATGGTATTCGGGTTCTATGATCCTTGGAGACAACATCTCAATACGGCACTCGGACGGCCGATCAAAATATTCCTCGAGGATAACTAACTTCGATCAATTTCAAATCTAGTCACTTAATAGGCCACAAGTCAAGTTCAATTAAAGGTTCTAAGACAAATTAGTGTTTAATGACATTTCGGAAGCCTAACATACTCCTTGATCGTTTTCAAGGGATATCAGTATAAACCAAAGTGTCGCACTAATGGTGACTACCAGATCAACCGTATCGGTACATGCCGTACAGTTTCCTTGGTCTATTGTCACATACTTAAGGTATCTCGAGATTCGGGTTAGAATCTTTCACACAAGCAAATACCCAAACAAACCTTTGAAAAAAATAGAACAATCAAGACAAGCAATTGAAAACATCAAAGTGATCTATACTCTAAGGTAACCCCTTTTGAAAACATTTTGTTTTTTGAATATCCCCAGCAGAGTCGCCAGTTCTGTCGCCCTCGGTTTTTTATATCTCGTGAGAGATACGAACTGACTCTTCTTTTATTTTTTGATTTTTGAAAATCAGAGAGTCGCCACCGACTTTTATTTTATCCAACTAAGGAAAGGTTTATAAAAGAAACAGAAAAAGACCTTTAAGAGATTTTGGGTTCGGGGGTAGGTTATACAAAGGGAAGGTATTAGCACCTCTTTGTATCCATGGTTATCCACGGGCTCTTAATTGCTTAGCTCACTTGTTTGAATCATTTGTCTTGCCTTGAAATGCTTGTATGTGGTTTTAAAATACCTTTGTAAATTAACTTTGTAATGATCCTTGTGCGGATGTATACAAAGTGTTTTATCTTTCGAAAAGATGCTTTGAAAAAAAGATCTTTAATTTCGTAATGATCCTTGTTTGGATATATACAAGATGTTGTCTTTTTTTGAAAGTTTTGTTTTGAAAAAACAATGATATATGAGACATTTGTTGTTTTGATTTGATTTGAGCAAGCAATTAGGAGATCTACCCTAATTTTATAAGGTCCTTTCCTATTTCTTTTAGAAAATTCTCCTTTTACCGGATGTAAACAAAAGTTTGGATTTGTATTTGAAACAGTAGAATTCGATTTTTGAAAAGAGTAACAGAGGGATTACCCTAAGAGGTGCAAGTGTGATTGTGTTTTGATTCAGATATTTTTGTCTTTGAAGTTAGTGATCTAACGCTTCAGTTTTTATCTTTGACATACTGATCGGTCACCATTTCTAGTAAGTTTCCGCACCTTTTTCCGACCGAAATTCGTAATCTTGGTAATACTAAGTGGCATTGGCATATGTTTTTTAAAGTAAGTTTCTTGTTTTTCGGTCGTATGGCTTTGTTGCATTTTAATGTGTTTTGAGTATTATAAAAGTGTCGTTTTATGCGCTGGTTGTTAGTTTGTTTTTGGCCAGGTTGATGCACGGGAGAAATAGAGACTTATGGCGCGCACGAATGGAAAAAGAAGCCGAAAAAGCCAAAGCTGAGGGCCACACGGGCACCCGTGTGCATGCACACGGTCCGTGTCAAAAAGTGGCTAGAAAAGCAAGTTTGATGCAAAGACAGAGGTTTCACACGGGCACCCGTGTGCAGGCACACGGTCCGTGTGAAAAGATGCAGGGAACGTGTGTTTTTGGCCCAGGAGCAGAGAAACAACACGGGCGCCCGTGTGCAGCAACACGGCCCGTGTTGTTGAAGCGTGCTGATTTTATTTTCATTATTTTTCTCACCTGAAGGGGACCAGTAAGGGTATTTTTGGTACTTCAGTTTCAACCTGAATGGAAGCGAGTTATAAGAACAACCTTAGGGCAAAGAGAAGGGGACTTTTTGACGTACGAAAGAATTGCAGAAGAAAGAGGAGAGCTCTCAAGGGTTTTGGAGAACAGAGATCTTCAAGAGCAATTGCGATTGAAGATCAAAGCAATCCTATTTTCTTGTAATGTCTAATCTTCCTATTGTATTTTCTTTGAATATTATGAGCGGCTAAACCCCCCAATGCTAGGGGGGTGTCCCTGAATTGCTATTGTCATTGAACCTAATTTCCTTTATGTTAGAGAATATTTATGTGTGTGAAATTATTTTATTGTGCAAAGTGCTTATTGCTCTATCTATCTGACAAATAGATTTTTGATTTACGGTTAAGGTTTAGGTCGGACAAACCACCTTATCGCTGTTTGCAAAATTATATTACGATTGCTATTGCTTAGGAATGAGGATGCTTCGTAGTAACCATAATAATCTTGATAAATTATATTGCGCTTGATTACTTCTTGAATTGCTAAGGAATTAGGATACAAGAAAGTATCAAAAGGTTTTCCTCTGAGGAATTAGGGAAGATAACTCTTGAGATTCGGTAATAGTTCATGTACATTGATATTTTATAACTAAGGATTAAGGGTCATTGCAAGGCAATTCATACACTCACCCTAGCATATTCTCTCATATTGTTTTAAAGTCACATTTACGTCTCTTATTGATTTGTTGTCATTTATCATTATTTCTAGTCAAACAACAAAACCCCCATGATCTTTTGTTCAATTGAATCATTAAAATAACTTATATTTCCTACGCAGTCCACGAGATCGATATTTGGGATAAATCCTATTATTACTACATCGGTAAAAATAGTACACTTGCTATTTCCCGATCAAGTTTTTGGCGCCGTTGCCGGGGACTGCCATAATATAAGTGATTAATAAGTCAATTGAAATTTTGTTGCTCTGCAACTAAAATTCTATTTTTCTGCAATTTTTATTTTGATTTTATTTTTGTTATTATTTGTGCTTCCAATTAAGCATTGTCTAATCTTGTATGCGAGGTAAGGCCTCAGCTGAACTTCTTTTTGACGCAGAACCAGAAAGAACATTGCGAGCACGACTACGAGAAGTTAAGCGGAAAAGACTGGCATCGAAAGAGGGATCACCTATAGTTTCAGAATCGGAAGACGAAGAAGGACTATCTATTCCGTCCGAGCATCCAGAGTCTGAATCAGAACCTATGGCAGCGGATCCACCTCCTCCAGAGAGACTTTTAGGAGACTATGGAAGGGCTAATGCCCCGCTTGGAAGAATGACCATCGTAAACCAACCGGTCAATGTGGCACACTTCCAACTCCATCCTTCAACTATCCGACAGTTGGAGAGCAAACCGTTTGCGGGAAGAATCAATGAAGATGCAAATAAGCATCTACAAAGATTCCTCACCACAACAACATCATTGAAGATTGAAGGCCATTCGGAAGAAGCCAAGAGACTCGTGATGTTCCCATTTACTTTATCCGAAGATGCAGAAGAATGGTTTTACTCACTTCCAGCTGCAAGTATCACGACATGGCAAGAGATGGAAACAGCATTCCTCAATGAATATTTTCCTGCTTCGGTGTTCATCCGAAAAAGATATGATATTGTAAATTTCAAACAAAAAGAGGGGGAATCATTGGGGGATGCATACAAGAGGTTCAAAAGGTGTTTGACTGCATGTCCTACTCATAACATGGACGCTACCGAGCAGATGCAGAATTTCGTGAATGGTTTGCGACTTAAGACAAAGCAGCTTATTGATACCGCTGCTGGTGGTTCAACCAATTTTGCTACAGCCACTGTTATGAAAAGGATCATAGAGGCAATTGCTGCTAATGAGCATCTTGAGTTGTATGATCGAACCATGAGCCAACCGGAGGGTAAAATTGATTTGAAGTTGCCAGAGAAGGTTGTTAAGATGGAGGATCAGATTGCTGCAGAGGTAGAGAGAAGGTTAAAAAAGATGAATATTGGAACTCAGACAGTGGCACAGGTGGAACCAGTTAAAGCGGTTCTTTGTGAAATATGTGGTGGACCGCACTTTGCTATGCATTGTGTGGCAACTCAAGAACAGGTTGAGCAGATTCATATGTTGAGGCAGAATAATCCTTACGCCAACACATATAATCCGGGGTGGAAAAATCATCCGAACTTCTCATGGAAAGACCAGCAAGGAAACGTCCAGAAGCCGGTTCAAGGCCAACAACCATATCAACCTCAGACTCAACAATATCAACCACAGCCACATCAATACATACCTCCACAACAACCACCATACCAACAACAATTCCAGCACCATCCACAACAGTTCCAAACTCAAGGTCAACAACAATTTCAACAACAGGTACCGAAGAAAGAAGATTGGGAGATCGCTATTGAAAAAATGGCAGCTCAAAACTCTCAATTCCAAGAAGAAACTAGGAGCAATCTGAGGAACACCAGCACTTCAATCAAGAATCTGGAAATTCAAATGAGTCAGATAGCACAACATCTCACTCCACAAGCACAAGGTACTCTTCCAAGCTCAACTGTGGCAAATCCAAAAAACCAAGAAAAAATTAATGTTGTTACAACAAGAAGTCAGAAAGCGCCAGAGCCTGAAGAAGAGGAGGAGATAGATGACAACTTAGTCGTAGAGGTAGATCTAGAAATTAGAGAAAATCCAAAAGAGCCTGAAGTAGTGATATCACCGGTTAAGCCACTAGAAGAGAAAAATAAGAAAGAAACTAAACCGGTGGTCAAATTACCATTCCCCTCTAGAGTGGCCAAGAAGGATTCGAAAGAGAAGGATTTTGAGAAGTTTGCTGCAATGTTCAAGAAGTTAGAGATTAACTTACCTTTCTTTGAAGCACTGGAGAATATGCCTTTATACAAGAAATTTATGAAAGAGGTAATTTCTAAGAAAAGACAAGTGGGAGATGAAACAAAAATTGTGACTGAAAAGTGTGGTAGAGTCTCGCCAGCAAGGAAGATCCCCATTAAGAAGAAAGACCCTGGAGTGGTGGCAATACCGTGCACCATAAATGACAGAGTGTTCAAAAAGGTGCTAATTGATTCTGGTTCTAGTGTGAGTTTGATGCCATTGTCCATCTTCAAAAAGCTGGAGATTGGAAAAATAAGCGAGAGTGAAACAAAGTTGCAATTTGCTGATCACACTATTAAGAATTCATATGGGATAGCCGAAGATGTAATGGTAGAGATCGACAAGTTTGTTTACCCAGTTGATTTCCACATCATGGACATTCCTGAGGATGAAGAGACTCCAATCCTTCTTGGGCGACCCTTTTTGCTTACTAGTCGCTGCAATTTGGATATTGAAAAAGGGGAACTCGTAGTTAAATCATTTGATGAGGAGGTAACACTGAAGGTGTTAGAAGTCAAAAAAGAAGCTGTTGGTGGGAATAATCAATCTAAAGTTGGTATGATCAGAAGTGAGGGAGCCAGCAAAAGTCCACACCATCCCGAAAAAGTTTCAAGTATCATCTCTAAGGTGGCCTCAACTCATACACCTATAAAAATTCCTGCGGTAATTCAAGAAATCAAGAAGAAGAAAACAGTGGAAAGTAAAGGTGAGAAAATGAAAGTGGGTAGTAACTTGAAGAGAAAAGTGGTCCATACTTCTCGGCTTCATAAGTTTGTGGTTGCGGAAGTGACAAGCAACCAAGTTTGGAGGAGGAAGTACCCTCCATAATAAAGGGTAATGGACCGTCGAGCCATGCGACGTTAAACGAAGCGCTTCGTGGGAGGCAACCCACGGTTTTAATAATTAATTTTTCTGTTTGTTTGTTTTATTTTCAGGAAATAAAAGAGAGCATCTCTAGTGGAAGCTAGGAAGTGATCATTGGAATGCAATACCTCTGTAAGCAACCTCTCCAAGGCTGGTTCTAAAACATTGAGGACAATGTTTAGTTCAAGTGTGGGGAGGTTCTTATTTTATTTGCTTTATTGCTTTGCTTTCCGTTTTGAATTCATAGTTTAGTTTGTTTAATTTGAACCATTTTCTTTTGTCTTTCTGTTATTGTGTTTATTTCAAGTTTGTAGTGCTGCCATGGTGTTACCAGGTTGGATACAAGTCGGAAGGGGGCAAATGAATAGATAGTGGTTGAACAACACATCTCACACTTGATCTCTACAGGCACCACGGAAGTTGACACAATCAAAGAGAAGAAGGTAGGACGCAAAAAGTCAACACTGAACCAAGAGAGGAGTATGGTGTACTTTAGATGAAAGGAAACTGCAGGACACCAATAGCACCTCGAAGCATGCAAGCTTAACCGACCCGGTGAGATTTCAGAGCCAAATTCATAACTCCACATGAGAGTCCAGTCAGGTATGGCACTATTCACTTTGATTTTGTGTATGTTCTCATAACACAAGCACACTACGAGAGCGCACACTGAGGCAAGTTTTTTCGTAACCCCGAGCCTTTCTAGCCATCCTGTATGCATGATATCCATCGTCAACCCCCTTTGAGCCGTAATGTTTGTTTTGTTCATTGTTGTTATTCTCGTTACCACCCACATATTTACTATTCATGTTATCGCTCGGCATTAATGTTATTCTCTTGAAAGACACGAAAGAATCTAAGTGTGGGGTTGTAAACCATTGAGAAAAGGGCAAGAAAAAAAATAGAAAGAAAAAAAAGATGAATGTTGAACTTGTGAAAATCCAAAGAGAAAGTTTGAAAAACAAAAGGAAGAAAAAATCCTTAACCCTTGCCCACGTATATAAAAGACCATGTGAAGGACTCTAAAAAGCTAAAAACAAGATGTCGAAGGTCTTAACCCCATTCTTACGATTCAAACCACTAAGAGTAGAAATGTGAACCCAACATAAATGCCGAGCACCAAAACCATTTGTTATCCCATTCCTTGTTACCCCACCAAACCCAAGCCACGTTACAACCCTAAGACCTCATGAAGTGTGTGTAATCTGTGTGTGTAGTGATTAGAGAATATATTCAAAGTTAAAAGTAATATGCATGCCTTGGTACTATGAGTGTAGACACTTTAACCCGGAGAGATTTTGTGAGAGTGTGAAAAGCTTGCAGGTGAAAACGTGCTCGAAAGTGATAATGCAGTTGATAGTTTGAAGAAGGAAACCAGAAACTCGATTGCTAAGTGAAGGAATCTTGCGAAAAACCTGATTGTGTTGTGGAGAAAAGAATCTCGTCAGGTGACCTCTGTTTTGCCTCGATACATCACTTGAGGACAAGCAATGAGATAAGTGTGGGGTTGTGATCGGTCACCATTTCTAGTAAGTTTCCGCACCTTTTTCCGACCGAAATTCGTAATCTTGGTAATACTAAGTGGCATTGGCATATGTTTTTTAAAGTAAGTTTCTTGTTTTTCGGTCGTATGGCTTTGTTGCATTTTAATGTGTTTTGAGTATTATAAAAGTGTCGTTTTATGCGCTGGTTGTTAGTTTGTTTTTGGCCAGGTTGATGCACGGGAGAAATAGAGACTTATGGCGCGCACGAATGGAAAAAGAAGCCGAAAAAGCCAAAGCTGAGGGCCACACGGGCACCCGTGTGCATGCACACGGTCCGTGTCAAAAAGTGGCTAGAAAAGCAAGTTTGATGCAAAGACAGAGGTTTCACACGGGCACCCGTGTGCAGGCACACGGTCCGTGTGAAAAGATGCAGGGAACGTGTGTTTTTGGCCCAGGAGCAGAGAAACAACACGGGCGCCCGTGTGCAGCAACACGGCCCGTGTTGTTGAAGCGTGCTGATTTTATTTTCATTATTTTTCTCACCTGAAGGGGACCAGTAAGGGTATTTTTGGTACTTCAGTTTCAACCTGAATGGAAGCGAGTTATAAGAACAACCTTAGGGCAAAGAGAAGGGGACTTTTTGACGTACGAAAGAATTGCAGAAGAAAGAGGAGAGCTCTCAAGGGTTTTGGAGAACAGAGATCTTCAAGAGCAATTGCGATTGAAGATCAAAGCAATCCTATTTTCTTGTAATGTCTAATCTTCCTATTGTATTTTCTTTGAATATTATGAGCGGCTAAACCCCCCAATGCTAGGGGGTGTCCCTGAATTGCTATTGTCATTGAACCTAATTTCCTTTATGTTAGAGAATATTTATGTGTGTGAAATTATTTTATTGTGCAAAGTGCTTATTGCTCTATCTATCTGACAAATAGATTTTTGATTTACGGTTAAGGTTTAGGTCGGACAAACCACCTTATCGCTGTTTGCAAAATTATATTACGATTGCTATTGCTTAGGAATGAGGATGCTTCGTAGTAACCATAATAATCTTGATAAATTATATTGCGCTTGATTACTTCTTGAATTGCTAAGGAATTAGGATACAAGAAAGTATCAAAAGGTTTTCCTCTGAGGAATTAGGGAAGATAACTCTTGAGATTCGGTAATAGTTCATGTACATTGATATTTTATAACTAAGGATTAAGGGTCATTGCAAGGCAATTCATACACTCACCCTAGCATATTCTCTCATATTGTTTTAAAGTCACATTTACGTCTCTTATTGATTTGTTGTCATTTATCATTATTTCTAGTCAAACAACAAAACCCCCATGATCTTTTGTTCAATTGAATCATTAAAATAACTTATATTTCCTACGCAGTCCACGAGATCGATATTTGGGATAAATCCTATTATTACTACATCGGTAAAAATAGTACACTTGCTATTTCCCGATCACATACACGCAGTTTTATATGTACAGAAATTAAAGTGCAGGAATGTAAAATGCGGAAAGTAAATCTACGCTATTACATCGATTGTGCGGGAAATGTAAACTACGCTATTTACATGATTTTGACAACCTATACACTTATCTATGAATTTAAATTGCAATAAGATAAAAGGAAGTATTTTTTTGGATTTTTAGATGGTTGATTTTAATTAGAATTAATGCATAATTAATTTAATTAAAATGATAAAAAGGTAGAAATAAAATTTAAACCTAAAAATTAAGTCTAAAATATGTTCATATTGTTTGTTAATTAATTTTTAAAATAAAACTATTTTTTTTTTTTGGATTTTTTGAAGTTGTTTTGGAAATTATTAAGTTAAATTAACATATAATTATACAAATAATTACACACATAATTTAAACTTAAAGAGAAAAATATTCTAAATATATACAAAATTAGTCTATAATATATAAACCTAATTTAATAAAAAGAACATATTTTTTCTGATTTTTTGATAGGTTGAAATAATTAAAAAGCAAATATATAAATATATACTAATTAATTAAACAAAATATTTTAATTATCAAGAAAAAATAAAATATTTTTATGTCAAAAAATAATAGATTATTTTATAAACCTAAAAATATTTTTTGTATATTTTTCTGATTTTTAAAACTATTTTTTAAATAATTATTGAAAGAAAATTAAATAAAATAGAAAAATATATTAATTGTGATCCTGTGTGATAATCAGTGGAGTCCATGATATCGATGTGCATTCGTGAGCATTGGATCTTGAATTAATGAAATCAGATGGCTGCAAACATAGGGCACATGATATGATAGTGGAACGTGAAGCACATGATTGGTCTGAACTTCAAAATACACGCGCGCGCAAACCAACCACTCAGAGGATGCCACGTCTCGTCTTCCTCATCAGAATTGATCTTTTACACCGCTCATTTGCAGGTGTTGTAAAAAACTTCAACCTATTACACCTGTACAACAACGAATACAAGCAAAACGTGAAAGAAATTTGGCGCGAGGCCATGGTTCAATTCGTCTGGTTCATACGAATTCAATGAGACCACTTTGAACCTGTAATTTTGCCTAATTCGAGAAGCCCTAATTTTGAGATCAAGAACCCTAAAATGGCGGCTTCGTGAATACTTGATCAGAACATTAAACCAAGTTCAAATATATGATTACATCGTGCTAAATATGCATGTATAATGAGATTTTGGTTAGTTTTTGTTTGAGCAAACCGTGAGCTATGGAGCTTGATTCTGAGTGCTTTGCTTGTTGAAAATGATTGGGATATATTCAATGAAGGTTAGGGAACGTGTTTGAGTGTTTAGTTTTTATTGAAGTGAGCTTGAATTTAAAATTCAAATTTCAAATTTTCTTCAAAACTACAAGTTGTTACAAGAGTGGTATAAGCATAGTATTGGTTCTGAATTCGTGTGTCTTGTCTTACTGAAGTGTTCTACTTCATTTATAAGCAATGAAGTGCTTAAAATTGAAGCTATCAAGCATTGATTGCTTCTTTGAACTTTAAATTTTTTAATATAAAAAATCTTGAATTCTTTGGCCATGGCTTTGAATTTTCTTCAACCTCTTGCTCTAGGCCTACTATGTACTTCTCTTGTTGCAGAGTTGAATCATTCTTGGTGGCTTTAGCTTAAGAATCAAGCATTGTATCATTATCCTTCACCATTTCCTTTTCAATTTAACTTTAAATGTAATAAAATTAAACCAAAAAAGAAATAAAAATGCTATGGGCCTTAGGTTGGTCGTGGGAGGCCCTTAGCATCATTAGAATCATGTTTGGATCATGGAAACTTGGCCCCTTTTGGAAAAAAAACATTTTTGATCAATGTTGGTTTCATGCATTTTCCCAAAATATAGCCAACTTCAACAAGGCATAAATCCCTCAATTTTTATCATATGAAGGAGTTCTTGTACTTTTTAGAAACCTCAAGATGTCCTCTACAAGCTACTTTGGAAACTTTTTTTAATTTGGAGAATTTATCTTGATGTTATGGCCTTTGACAAAAAACCACTTTTTGTTGACTTTGAAAATGACCTGTAATGTCTGAGCTCATATTTTTCAAATGGTGAATCCAATGACCATGGGATCAATTGCATTTGAAAGATAATTGAATTTCCTTCAAAACAAGCTTTGGTTGGAATTTTTTGAATGAATGAGGAGAGAGTTATGGCCGGTCAAAGTTCAGTTGACTTTTTAGGAGAAAACCCTAATTTTGAAACTTAGGGTTTTGTTGATTTTTGATCTTTCCTTGATGAATTATGATCAACCAATGATCAAATTATGAATCTTTTGACAAAATATGGATGTTGACAAAAAATTTCATTTTTGACTGTCTGTTGACTTTTCGGTCAAATTGGTCGCCTGTTGACTGTTTGAGCTGCTGACTGTGCGTCTGAGCGAATTGAAGTTTGAAAATTTGTATGGTGGTACTTTGAGATATATGGAGGTCCATGAAATCCATTTGAGGTCTCAAAAAACTTGTTCTCCTGAAAAAAACAAAAACCCTAGTTAGGGACTGTTTGTGTAGGAGACAGTTAAGCGTACCTGATTTTTGTGCAGTGCTGAGTCTCTGCTGATCATGTGATTATCAGAAGACTTCTAGAACAAAAATCTTGGAATTTTGAAATGCAAAAGATTGATCTGATTGATGGTACAAAACACGGAGAATCGTGCTGTCAGCGGGTTTGACTGTCAACTGGCTGTTCAGGCATTAACGTAACAGTTAAAGTGAAAATTCAACAGTTAAAGTTAATTTTTTCTTTTTTTTTGTTGTGTTAATGGTGAAAATTTATTTACATGAGTTGTTAGAAAAACACAAAACATAATAAATAAATAAAATACACTGTACGCGAACGAAATTACCGATAATAACCTTGAAAAATATTTAATGTGCAAAAAAAAAATATTTAATTAGCAGAAAACACACATAATATTATCTGGATAATTAAACTACAGTACGACAGATAGTACGACATTTAATATTGACAGTACAAATATTACATAATATAATGAACAGTACGACAAATAAACGGTACATTATTTGAAAGCAAAAAATACGACAAACTTTAAAAATGACGATTAAAAACCCATGCTATAAATAACAACATATAGATGATCGGGAGTGTAAGCAACCCAGGTCCACATTTTTCAAGACTATGCAGACAGAAAAAGGACATGATCACCACCAAGACGGTGATGACCATAAGAAAACACGTATCCATCCACTTTGCCATTTTTTGTCGGGGAAGAAGAGAAAATAAATATGAGGTAGAAATTTGAGAGATCAGTTGAAATTCGATGTGAGAATTTATGGAAAAAATGAGAGGTATTTATAGAGTGAAAAGAAGGATAGAGACGTTGGGGAATGAAGTGATTCCGTACAAAAAAAGGAAAATTTGAGTGGTAGTAGGATTTGAAAGAAAGTGTATGGTAGGGTTTGAAAAGAGAGATGTATAGAATAAAGTTAGGATTTGATTTTGAAAGAAAGAGATTTGAAAAGAAAGGAAAAGATTTTTGAAAATAATAGAATATAGTACAAAAATTAGTGGGAAACAAAAAACTAATAATAATTTACTCGTTACCAGTACAGTCTGAATCCCCGGACTCTGCGCCTGCAAAAATTTAATTCTGCACCAATTGTGTCAGTACTATTTATCTGCAAATAAATCTCAAATAAACAGCGTGTGTGAAGTGATAAACAGTAATTGGCGTTTGTGTAAGAATAAATTCAACAGCGAACCAAAATACCGTATAAGAAAAAATTCTAAAAACTGAGTATTCATAAAATCAGGATATTTATGGAATAAAATCCAAGATTATATGAAACTCCCAATTTTTAGACAGAAGTCTGTTTCCTTCTTTCTGAAAAAGATGCGGGCAAATTTTGGGGTATAACAATCACGCTAAAGCACTTCAAAGTCAGAAGACAAGAAGATGCTCGGCACCAAGCTGTTTGACTCTGATTATTCAAACGTTGTATCTACAAACATCAGATCAGAAGCAAGTACAAGATGACAGACTATGCTGACTGACAAAAGGAACGTTAGAAGCTACAAAAAGCAAAGTCAGTAGAAGCAGTAAAAGCAAGGCTCGAGGTAGTTGACAAAAGAGTGAAACATTAAATGCAGAGTTGAACGGAACATGCAACACATTAAATCCTCCCAACGGTCATCTTCTCAAACGCCTATAAATAGAAGTTCTGATGAGAAGCTGAATATACAACTCTTGCGCAAAATACAGAAACGCTGTCAATTTGATAAGCTCTCAAACTTCATCTTTAAGCTTAAAACTTAAGAGAAATATCACAGTTGTGATTATAGCTTTCTAAGAAGCATTTGAATACTCTTGTAAACATTTATTTTACATTGATTTGTAAAAGGTTCCTAGAGTGATCAAGTTATGATCAATAGACTCTAGAAGACTTAGAAGTTTCTAAGTGTTGATTTCCTAGAGTGATCAAGGTGTGATCAGTATACTCTAGAAGACTTAGAGAGTTTCTAAGTGGACAACCATTGTAATCAAGATTGATTAGTGGATTAAATCCTCAGTTGAGGTAAATCACTCTAAGGGGGTGGACTGGAGTAGTTTCGTTAACAACGAACCAGAATAAATATAACTATGTTATTTGTTTTTATCTTAAGAGTTTTTAAAGTCACACTTATTCAAACCCCCCTTTCTAAGTGTTTTTCTATCCTTCAATTGGCATCAGAGCGCCGGTTCTAGGTGCAAGCACTTAACCGTGTTAGAAAAAGATTCAGGGTGAGAAAAACACTAAGTCAATATGGTTGATGCTATTACTCCTACTACTTCTACTTCAAATGATCAACACAACAATGGAAATGGAAATGTATATTCTAGACCACCAGTATTTGATGGTGAAAACTTTGAATACTGGAAAGATAGATTGGAAAGTTACTTTCTTGGTTTAGATGGTGATTTATGGGACTTGCTTGTGGATGGTTACAAACATCCAGTAAATGCTAGTGGAGCAAAGATGTCAAGAAAAGAAATGAGTGATGATCAAAAGAAACAATTCAAAAATCATCATAAGTCAAGGACTATTCTGCTGAATGCTATTTCTCATTCTGAATATGAGAAGATATCAAACAGGGAAACTGCCCATGACATCTTTGAATCATTAAAGATGACTCACGAAGGAAATGCCCAAGTCAAAGAGACAAAAGCTCTTGCATTAATCCAGAAGTATGAAGCCTTCAAGATGGAGGATGATGAAAACATTGAAACAATGTTCTCAAGATTTCAAACTCTAACAGCTGGATTAAGAGTGCTTGACAAGGGATATACAAAGGATGATCACGTCAAGAAGATCATCAGAAGCTTGCCCAGAAGATGGGGCCCAATGGTGACTGCATTCAAGATTGCAAAGAATCTGAATGAAGTATCTTTGGAAGAGCTGATCAGTGCTTTGAGGAGTCATGAAATAGAGCTGGATGCTAATGAACCTAAAAATAAAGTTAAGTCTATTGCTTTAAAATATTTGAATAAAAAATGCACTAACGTTTTTCAGGCAGAAGAAGAAGATTCTGAAGAATCAGAATCAGAAGAAGAAGAAGATGAACTGTCCATGATCTCCAGAAGGGTAAACCAACTCTCGAAGAGTAAGCAAAGGAAGTTCAAGAACTTCAGAAGTTCTAAAAAGCCTGAAAGAGGAGAATCTTCTGGAATCAGAAGATCTGACAAAAAGAAGGTCACGTGCTTTGAGTGCAAGGAGCCAGGTCACTACAAGAGTGAGTGTCCAAAGCTTCAGAGGGAGAAACCCAAGAAGAAGTTCCAAAAGAAGAAAGGTCTTATGGCAACATGGGATGATTCAGATTCATCAGAATCACACTCTGAAGACGAGCAAGCCAACATAACGCTGATGGCTACTGTGGATTCTGAATCAGAATCTACATCAGAATCAGACTCTGACTCTGAAGAGGTATTTTCTGATCTATCTAGAGATGAGCTAGCTTCCAGTTTAGCTGAAATTCTTGAAATCAAGGCTAAGCTTAGTATCAAATACAAAAAGCTGAGAAAGCTCTTTGTATCTGAAACTAAGAAGCTTGAATTAGAAAATTCTGAACTTAAAGAAAAAGTTTTAAAACTATCCAAAGATGTTGAGTCATCTTCTGGTTCAGAAAAATCTATTCCAAGCTTGAACAATATTCTTAAAGAATATGACTTGAGTTTCAGGAAGTTCTTATCTAGAGGTATTGGTAGAAGTCAACTTGCCTCTATGATATATGATGTATGTGGAAACAAGAGAGTTGTCATAGGTTATGAGGGTGATACCCCATACAAACTTGAACCTGTAGATGATATGAAAATCACATACACGCCATTGTATGATCAGTTCAAGTATGGTCACTCTCATGATATTAGGCTCACCTCACATGCTAAAAGCTTTCACGTTACACACACTAAGAAGCATGTGACACAAAATAGAAAATATCATGTTGCTCAACCTAAGAAATATCATGCTGTACCTCCTATTGTATATCATGCTAAACCCAAGTTCAATCAGAACTTGAGGAAAACTAACAAGAAAGGACCTAAGAAAATGTGGGTACCTAAGGAGAAGATAATTTCTGTTGCAGATATCCTTGGCAGCAAAGAAGACAAAGCAAAACATGTCATGGTACCTAGACTCTAGGTGCTCGCGGCACATGACGGGAAAAAGGTCTATGTTCCAAGACCTGGTGCTTAAGTCCGCTGGTGAAGTCAAGTTTGGAGGAGATCAGAAGGGCAAGATTATTGGCTCAGGAACCATAAGCATTGGTAACTCTCCTTCCATAACTAATGTACTTCTTGTAGATGGATTAGCTCATAACTTATTGTCCATAAGTCAATTAAGTGACAATGGTTATGACATAATCTTCAATCAAAAGTCTTGCAAAGCTGTAAGTCAGAAGGATGGCTCAATCCTATTTACAGGCAAGAGAAAGAACAACATTTACAAGATTGATCTTTAAGATCTTAAGAATCAGAAGGTAACTTGTCTTATGTCTGTTAGCGAAGAGCAATGGGTCTGGCACGGAAGATTAGGCCATGCTAGTTTGAGAAAGATTTCTCAGATTAACAAACTAAATCTTGTCAGAGGACTCCCTAATCTAAAATATAAATCAGATGCTCTTTGCGAAGCATGTCAGAAAGGGAAGTTTTCCAAACCTGCATTCAAGTCTAAGAATGTTGTTTCTTCCTCTAGGCCGCTAGAACTTATGCACATTGATCTGTTTGGCCCAGTTAAAACAGCATCTGTCAGAGGGAAGAAATATGGATTAGTCATCGTAGATGATTATAGCCGATGGACATGGGTAAAGTTCTTGAAACACAAGGATGAGTCTCATACAGTATTCTTTGACTTCTGCACTCAGATCCAATTCTGAGAAAGAGTGTAAAATCATAAAGGTCAGAAGTGATCGTGGTGGCGAATTTGAGAACAGATTCTTTGAGATTTATTTCAAAGAAAATGGTATTGCCCATGATTTTTCTTGCCCTAGAAGTCCACAACAAAATGGAGTTGTAGAGCGAAAGAATAGGACTCTACAAGAAATGGCCAGAACCATGATCAACGAGACCAATATGGCTAAGCATTTCTGGGAAGAAGCAATAAATACTGCATGTTATATTCATAATAGAATCTCTATCAGACCTATTCTTAATAAGACTCGTTATGAATTGTGGAAGAACAGAAAGCCCAACATTTCTTATTTTCATCCTTTTGGATGTATATGTTATATTCTGAACACTAAGGATCATCTGAGTAAGTTTGATTCTAAGGCACAAAAGTGTTTCCTTCTTGGATATTCTGAACGCTCAAAAGGCTACAGAGTATACAATACTGAAACATTGATTGTTGAAGAATCAATCAATATCAGATTTGATGATAAGCTTGGTCTTGAAAAGCCAAAGCAGTTTGAGAATTTTGCAGATATTCAAATCTCTAACTCAGAAGCTGAAGAACCCAGAAGCAAGGTATCAGAAGATCAAGTTGCTGCTTCACTAGAGAATCTCAGAATTTTTGAAGAGCCAACTATCAAAAGATCTTCTAGACTCACCTCTACTCACTCAGAAGATGTTATCCTTGGAAAGAAAGAAGATCATATCAGAACCAGATCATTCCTTAAGAACAATGCAGAATGTCAATTTGGTCTAGTATCTCTTATCGAGCCAACTTCTGTTGATCAAGCTCTGGAGGATGCTAACTGGATAATTGCCATGCAAGAAGAACTAAATCAGTTTACAAGGAATTGCGTATGGGATCTTGTTCCTAGACCAAAAGGATTCAACATCATTGGAACCAAGTGGATCTTCAGAAACAAGCTAAGCGAAAAAGGAGAAGTTGTAAGAAACAAAGCCAGACTGGTTGCTCAGGGCTATAGTCAGCAAGAAGGCATAGACTATACAGAAACCTTTGCACCAGTGGCCAGGTTAGAATCTATTCGCTTATTGATTTCTTTTGCCACTCAACATAACATCACTCTATATCAGATGGATGTTAAGAGTGCCTCTTTAAATGGTTATATAGATGAGGAAGTATATGTCCACCAACTTCCTGGTTTTGAAAACTCTAAGTCTCCAGAACATGTTTTCAAATTAAAGAAATCATTGTATGACCTGAAGCAAGCTCCTAGAGCTTGGTATGAAAGGTTAAGTTCTTTCCTTCTGGATAATGGTTTCACTAGAGGACAAATGGATACTACTCTCTTTTGTAAAACCTTTAAAAAGGATATTTTAATTTGCCAAATTTATGTTGATGATATTATCATTGGAACCTCTAATGCTAAACTTGGAAAGGAGTTTGCTAAGTCTATGCAGGCTGAGTTTGAAATTAGCATGATGGGAGAACTCAAGTATTTCCTTGGGATCCAGATCAATCAGACTTCTGATGGAACCTATGTTCATCTAACCAAGTATGTGAAAGAACTTCTGAAGAAGTTTAATCTTTCAGAAAGCAAAGAAGCAAAAACTCCTATGCATCCAACGTGTGTCCTAGGTAACGATGAGGTAGGTAAGAAGGTGGATCAGAAGCTCTATAGAGGTATGATTGGATCTCTTATATATCTTACTGCTTCTAGACCTGATATTTATTCAGTGTTTGTCTGTGTGCAAGATTCCAATCAGATCCTAGAGAATCTCACTTAACAGCTGTTAAGAGAATTCTGAGGTATCTGAATGGTACTACTAATGTTGGTTTAGTCTACAGAAGATCTGAAGAATACAACTTAGTAGGATTTTGTGATGCTGATTACGCTGGAGATAGAGTTGAAAGGAAAAGTACTTCTGGAAGTTGTCAATTTCTTGGAAGTCACCTGATCTCCTGGTACAGCAAGAAGCAAGCTACCATTGCCCTCTCTACAACAGAAGCAGAGTATGTTGCTGCTGCTGGATGTAGTACACAGATGTTCTGGATGAAGAGTCAGCTAGAAGATTATCAAATATATGAGAGTAACATTCCTATCTTCTATGATAATACTTCTGCTATCTATTTATCTAAGAATCCAATCTTGCATTTCAAAGCTAAACATATTGAGATCAAACATCATTTCATTAGGGACTATGTTCAGAAGGGTGTTCTATCTTTGAACTTTGTTGATACAGACCATCAATGGGCTGATATCTTTACAAAACCCCTTGCTGAAGATAGGTTTAAGTTCATTCTGAAGAATATCAATATGGATTTATGCCCAGAATGAAAGGATGAGAAGTTTTGATATATGGATTAGACTTGAAATTATCTATTTTATTTTCTTATAAGAAGATCTGATGATGATCAGTTAGATATTTTGATTCTGTTATTACTAACATTTCATATGTCTAAGTTGATTCAAAATCTCTTTTAAAGCAAAACAGCTGTCACCAGCTACTCCAGAAGTTGAACACGTGTTCACTCTATTTGGACAAGCATGCGTGCAGTTGATGAGACGCCGCCCTAGGTAACTGTGCAAATCATTTCAAATATCACGTTTTACACTTATGTCAATCAACATTAAATGCATTTGATTCTATGTTTTTTTTTCTTTTCTTGTAATCCTATTCATTAAGAAACATATTGCATTTCATTTCAAATCCGTGCCTATATAAACTCATTCCCATAACATTTCATCTCTTTACTTTCTCTCTCTTTGTTCGTTGTTATTCTTTTGTGTTCATCTCTCTCGTGTCTTTACATAAACCCTAGTGTAATACGGTGAACTGACTTTAATCGAAATGTCGTGGTTAAGCATGAGTCGCCACCGACTTTTATTTTATCCAAATTATCAGAAAGGCTAAAAGAACAGGAAAAACCTTTTAAATAAAAAAACTGAGTTCGGGGGGTAATTTATGCAAAGGGAAGGTGTAAGGCACCCTTTGCATCCATGGTTATCCATGGGCTCTTAATTGCTTTGCTCTTTTGAAAGAAATGTAGAAGAAGAGAATACGGACTTTAGCTCGTAAATGAGCGTAGCCATTTTGAAGGTTTACGAAAAAAGTGTAGAAAAATATTTTAGCTAGAGCAAGGCAATTAGGAGCAATTACCTGGTTAGATGAAAAATGTTCTTTAGCCTTTCAGGGTGAAAGGGTCTATCCATACCATAAGAGGGAAGGAAGTCTATTGTTTGGATGTTAACGGGACATCGAATTATCGTTCGCCTTAAGACTGTCCCATGCAATAGAGGGGCAGGTAGTCTAAGGGAAGGATCAGAATAGCCTTCTTCATTAGGCAACCAGAGGATACCTCAGCCCTTCGTTGGCAACTTCCGAGGGACGAGATCATAATTAGTGTATCGAAGGCAACATCATTAGGGACTTATGATCTTTGCATTAGTCGAGGCAACATGGCTGAGGTATCCTCGTATTCGAGGGACATGGCTATTCTGCAAAAAACACAAGGCAACAAGGCAACAGGCAACAGGCAACAGGCAACAAGAGGGGTTACCAAAAAAGTGTGCGTGGGTGCAACAATCATGTGATTAATTCAGAATTTTAATCTTATAATTAGTGATGCTAATTCAGTTCAAGGTTATCACTCCCTAGGATTACTAACCACATCAATTAATATGGGGAAGGGGAAAAAGAAACCAGCGGGGGAAAGGGAGAATTTAGCCAGCAGATCAATAGTACTACAGGTCTAACACAAGTAATAATTAAAATAAATCAGGGTTTTAGGGTTACCGAATATTGAGCTTTGATGGTTGGCAAACCCTAGAAATTGGAAAAAGGAGAAATAAACAGAAAATAGTGAGTGTATGGCTAATTCAATGACAATTAAGGCTAACCCTAATTTAATAAAAAATGACAAAAAGAAATTAAATAAATATGGAAAAGACTTAGCTTTGATTTGATCTGATATGGTTCGTAGTCTCGGGGTTAACCCTGAAAAATTGGCAAAGCAAAGGAAGACAGAAAATGAAGTGAGTGTAGGCGGAGTTCATTATATTTGAAAGCAGACCCTAATTTTAACTAAATAACAAATATTTAAATAAGAATTAAATCAGGACTTAGCTTCGTAACAGGCGCGGCGCGTAGTCGGAAGAAACCCTGTTGCTATTCCTGAAAAAGTGCACAAAAGAATATTTTTCAGTGTACGGCAAATTCTCGCAAACCCTGAGTTGGGCGCAAATTAAATAAAATAATAAACTAATTGAAATAATATCAAAGTTATGGAGAAAAAACGAGAGTTCGAATCAATATATCGATTAAATAATTATTGGATGTAATCCTAATCATTTAATTGATAAAACAATTCATTTGAAAATAAATTTGAATTTTAAATAATGATCATAACACAATTATGAGTAAAATTATGAAAAACTCGAACTTTTGATAAAATAAATAAATATAATTTGTTATAATATAATGATTTATCAAGATAACATAAAACTATAGACAATGATAACTATTATAATAGAAGAAAGAAAATAAGAAAATAAGATAAAAAATATTTATATAGTTAACCATAAAACATTAGAAAGAAACTCAGCTTTTATCCAGTGTAGCAACCCCCTGGAGGTGTAGGGTGGAGCATCCCTCTCTGGGCGTCAGATCAGAATCTGCTGAGATCCTAAGGCTAGTAAATGGCGACGCACCGTGGGCTTGGTGGAAGCGTGAACACCAGATTGACCTGCAAGCCATAATAAACAATTTGCCAAAATTATTGCGTGGAGGGTAGGGTTCGAACCCAGCCCCTCACGCATAGCATTGGAACGCCTTTACCAACACAGCCAATTTCACGCATCTCCCTCTGTTCGTCCATGGCGGAACCTGCATTAACACGATACGGACACACACGAGTAACCCTAATCGACCATAATCGTCCCTATGAATCCGACGGAGCCCTCAATTTCGCCCTAAAGTCGCTCCTGAATAGCGTTCCTCTTCTTAGAAACACGAAACCCTAAACATGGTGCAACACCATCCCGTGGCTATGGAGGTCTGAATCTGCACACTTCTGTCGAAGGAGAAGGTTGAATTGCGTCCAGAATTCTCCAAGGAGTTGATTGAGAACTTTTTCATTGTTCGAATCGAGCTAGAATTCCGAATTCGAGTTTGGTTTTTCCTTAACTTTTGAGAACGAAATTCAAGCCTTGGTAGTCTGCAAATCCTTCTCCCAAAAACCCCTCTGCATCTGAGTTGCTTTAGGCATATATAGTGTGTGAATTAGGTTACAATATTTGGAGAGAAATCATTACTTGATTGGAAAAAGATTTGATTCAAAACTTGCACATAACCTTTCTATTTTGGCTCCATGTTAATTTCTTGCATATTTTACTTTTAATCATGGCCATTGGATTGGATTTTATGTGAATGAATCAAGGAAAAATTAGGTGTATCAATCCTATAATATTTTTATGATTTTATTTGATTCTATTTGAATTTTAAATGATTAAAAATCAAATATAAATAAAATAATATCATAAAATAATATTATTTGACCAATGGACTTTCTTTGGGCTTAAGATCACGTGTGAAACTCAAAAATATAAGCCCATTACTCAAAAGTTGAAAATATGCTAATTAGGGTTTGCTTTTTTTCTTGAAAATTGACCAACTTCTGCGCCTCGTATCTCCTTCAATTTTTATCATATGAACATGTTCTAGGACTTTTTGGAAAGCCCAGGATGTCCTCTACAAGCCACTTTGGAACATATTTTTCATTTGGAGATTTTATCTTGATGACATTCCTCCTGACAAAAAACTGCTTTTTTGCGATCTTCTAGAAGGACCCGTAATGTATTAGCTCATATCTCTCAAATGGTGCATTTTTGGCCTTGGCTTGTGATAGACAAATTTATAGAGAATTCAATTTCCTTCAAAATGAGCTTTGGTTGGGAAATTTTCGATGTTCCATGTGAGAGTTATGGTTGGTCAAAGTTGGGTTGACTTTCTCTTTAAAACCCTAATTTAGCAACTTTTGAATTTCTTGATTTCTGATCTTTTCTTGATGAACCATGATCAATTCTTGATCAAATGGTGAATGATACTTCAATATGAGGATGTTGAAAAAAAATCAGGAGTTTTGACTGTACTTTGATCACAGTTGACTTTTAGGTCAACTTAGTCGACTGTTGACTTTTTGAACAATTGAGTGATCAATCTTTTGAATTGAGACCTAAAATTTGTCATGGAGGTAGTATGGGGTATCATAGACCATATGGGATGCCTTGGAGCTTTTGATCCATTGATTTTCTTTAGAGCAACAAAAAACCTAGTCCCTTGAGTCATTGTTTTAGGAGGGATGTCTTTGAGCCTTGTACTTTGATCTGAGTTTGAACAAGAGAAATAGTATGGGTAAATTTTGGGGTATGACACCTAGTTTCTAAACCGAATCTCAGTGTGAATCCATGGCTTCATCTTCAAATGTTCAACGTAAGGTATCTTCGCAACATCATGTCCAACAAAAGAGATCTACATTTACTCCTTTGAAGACTTGTTCGATTCCTGTTAATGAACTAGAGGTTCTCTGCGAAACCATGGTGGATTTTGAAAGTCTTATGGCACATGATTGCAAAACCAAAACTGCAATGCTGATACAAGAATGGTCTAACTACTTTGAGAGGTTGATTGGACCAGTTTATCCTTTGTTGGTTAAGGATTTCTGGAGGCATGCCACGGTTACTCCAACTGCTATTATCTCGTTCGTGCTAGGGCATGAAGTTGTTGTAACTGAGAAACTAATAAGGAAGTTGTATGGTCTTGATGGTTTGGACGGAATCACTGGTGCTCTTCATGGAAGAATTGATTGGGAAAAAGTTGATAAAGAATTGTTTTCTTCTAGTATTGCATCTCCATTCAACACTGCCTTGAAGCCTTCCTATAGAGTATGGGCTGAGATCATTCTGGGATCTCTTTATCATAGGAAACAATCAAGCGCTTCTACTTATGTCAATCAGGATCAGAAGTACATAATATTCTGCATTGAAAAAGGAATGAGAGTCAATTTACCACACATTCTGTTTCAACATCTGAAGACTAACATTGAAGAATCAAGAGATGAAGAATATCAGAAGAATCCCAACCTCAAAAGGAATTCTATCCTTCTTGGAAGGATGATTTCAGATATTCTGATTGAGAGTGGGTTGATAGAAGTTCTAAGGACAGCTGGTCCTGCTAAGCTTTTGACTACTATCCAAGGAGTCATTCTAGATGCTCATTCTCTAAAAAGGATGCAGCTTATTGAAGAAGTGACTACTCCTCCAACAATGTTTCCAGACATTCTGACGAGAAGAACTCTTCCATCTCTGGATGAGTTAAGAAAGAAAGAAAAGAAACTGAAGAGAAAGGCCATAGAAGTAGGACCTGATGCTAAGCCAGCAAAGAAGCAGAAGAACCCCATAGATTCTCTCAAAGTTCAATCTGATGATTACCTTGAAAAGCGCATTCATAAAGCTTTTCTTGCAGATTCTTCTGCCCTTCCACCTCAGAAAAAGCCTCCTCCTTCTGTAACTCCATCCTCTTCTTCAACCATAAACAAAAACCAACCACCTTCTTCTACACCTATTCTGAACCCTCAACCACTAAATGCTATCCCCCAAACTCCTTCTGAAAATTTTCTTTCATCCACCTCCACCAAATACTCTCCATCTTCTTTAACCTCTTCCATCACCCCTGCTTTGCTTTCCAGAGAATCTAAACCTTACTGTCTTCTTTACCCTGACTATCGTTTCACCTTCAACCCTCCTGAACCATCGATTGGTGTTAGTTATTACTTGCTAATGGATAAAGTAAGATTAGGGTTGGATATTCTGAGAGCTGCTTATAACTCCAATCTGGATCATGCTGCTTCTAGAGCTTTGTGGAGAAACTTTGAGAAGGACATTCAGAATGATATTCTGAACATCCAGAAGAGATGCTTGGCTGCTGCACCTAAATCTTCTGGTTACTTTTTGGATTTAGATGATGGTAAGTACTATCATCCTATCAGAAACTGCATACCTCTTGAGGAGAAGCCATTTGTTGATGAGCTCGGGGAAGTGTATCCACTTGCTATGGTTATGTGGAAGCCTAGTTACAGTGTTCTGACTGGAGACTTCCAGTCAATATTCAACTGGTTAAAGGAGAATCCCTCTGCTAAGGCACCAGATATGGTATATCCAGAAGTTGAATACCCTTCAGAACCTTCTGCTCCTACACCTCCAAAGAATTTGGTTGAAATTATTAAGGCTCTTGAGGATTCAGAAGCTGCACTCCCTGCTCCTGATTATGCTGAAGCTGATGCTGAGAATCAAGTTGCTGAGAATCATTCTGCTGAGAAACTTCCTGTTCAGGAAAATCAAGATGATGTTCTCATGATTGATGCTGTTGTTGAGAATCCTACTGTTTTGGCCAATAGCTTTGACGCTTCTTCTGCTGGTCCTTCTGTTTTGGTGAATACCATGAAGGCTCTTCAACATAATCAAGCTGATCTTGCTTCTCGTCTGGATAAGCATGAGGATACTCACAATGAGTTTCGATCGTTTATGAAGACGCAGACCGAAAGCACTACTGAGATTCAAAACCTTCTGGCCAAGATAGTTTCTAAGCTAGGCTAGTCGTAATGTGTCTTGGTCTTAGTTGTATTCTTGTTTCTTGCATCTGTTTCCTGCAACTGCTTCTATCCTTTTGTATCTTCTGATATTTTGTTGAATCAATGAAATATTATATTTTTCTCTATGTTGTTTTATCATCTGAATCTTTTTAAATGCTTTTTGATGTTATGACAAAAAGGGGGAGAAACATGATAATTGATTTGGTTTATTATATCAGTTGCTGGGATTAAGTCTCAACATTCCTAACATTATTTGCAAGTTCTATGTCTTTGAGATTTTTTGCAGGATTGAAGATATTCTGAAAAAGCTCAACATGAGAAGCAAATACATGAGGAAAAAGCAATTCTATAAAGAAGCATGTTTTTTGGAAAGTTGAAGCAAGCTTAGTGCTATGAAGCTTCAAGATCAGAAGCAAGAAGAATGTTCTGATATTCTCATGGCAGAATATGCTCTGATACATTCTCCTCTCTCATATGCTCTGATACTTATTCTTTTTAAGAATTTATCAAAGTTTGCTTTGATACATGTTCTTTCTCTAAAGAATGCTCTGATCCATTCATGCTCTGATTATTCTTGTCTAGTTTGTTCTGAAACATTTCAAGATGTAAAGATGCTCTGATGATGCTCTGATACATTCAAGAATGTTCTGATACAATCAAGCATGCTATGAATCAAGAAGAAATTCAAAGCTCTGAAGTTGTCCTATGGAAGCAAGAAGCAGAAGCTCTGAATGTTCTGAAGTTTTAGGCAAAGTGAACGTCTCTACTGAAATGAAAAATACTCAGGGAAGACTTTTATTTATAAATTCTTCCAGTATTTATTTCAGGGGAAGATTGTTAATCTCAGGGGGAGACATATTCACACATTCTAATTATATGCTTATGCTATAACTGTGTAATTGTCTTTGGTCATCTGATATTCTGATTGCAAATTCATATCAATTATATATGTTTTTGTCATCATCAAAAAGGGGGGATTGTTAGAACAAGATTTGTTCTGATCAATATTCTTGTTTTGATGATAACTATGTATATGAATTTTGTATAAGATAACGTGGTACTCTAATCCTTTACATTTTCCAATTCAGGAATTATATAAGGAGTACGCACAATTCAGCGCCAGAAGCACTGACTCAGAAGGTTCAAGTATGCAACATCAGAACATGCTCTCGCAAGACATCAGAAGATGGTCAAGCAGAATCAGAACATGGTCTATGAAGCATCATAAGAACATGAGATCAGAAGCAGAAGCACTGAAGTTCTTACGGTATCACGCTAAAGCACTTCAAAGTCAGAAGACAAGAAGATGCTCTGCACTAAGCTGTTTGACTCTGATTATTCAAACGTTGTATCTACAAACATCATATCAGAAGCAAGTACAAGATGACAGGCTATGCTGACTGATAAAAGGAACGTTAGAAGCTACAAAAAGCAAAGTCAGTAGAAGCAGTAAAAGCAAGGTTCGAGGTAGTTGACAAAAGAGTGAAACATTAAATGCAGAGTTGTACGGAACACGCAACGCATTAAATGCTCCCAACGGTCATCTTCTCAAACGCCTATAAATATAAGTTCTGATGAGAAGCTGAATATACAACTCTTGCGCAAAATACAGAAACGCTGTCAATTTGAAAAGCTCTCAAACTTCATCTTCAACCTCACTTCACTTGTAATATCTTAGTGAGATTTAAGCTTAGAACTTAAGAGAAATATCACAGTTGTGATTATAACTTTCTAAGAAGCATTTGAATACTCTTGTAAACATTTATTTTACATTGATTTGTAAAAGGTTCCTAGAGTGATCAAGTTGTGATCAGTAGACTTTAGAAGACTTAGAAGTTTCTAAGTGTTGATTTCCTAGAGTGATCAAGGTGTGATCAGTATACTCTGGAAGACTTAGAGAGTTTCTAAGTGGACAACCATTGTAATCAAGATTGATTAGTGGATTAAATCCTCAGTTGAGGTAAATCACTCTAAGGGGGTGGACTGGAGTAGTTTCGTTAACAACGAACCAGGATAAAAATAACTGTGTTATTTGTTTTTATCTTAAGAGTTTTTAAAGTCACACTTATTCAAACCCCCCCTTTCTAAGTGTTTTTCTATCCTTCAATTACACACGAACCTTTTCTCCTCCAAAGAGCACTTAGCATAAAATTTCGCAACTGAATAGGGCATATCGTTCTCGCCCACTCAATACAAAAACCAAGATAAATTAGACTAAGAAATAAGAATATCACATTCCTTTTCGCACTACACCAGATATAAATCAACCAACATCTAGATCCCTCCAAAAGGGATAAACTCCAATTGCAAGCGGTATCCCCCCCCCCCCACAAAGAACTACACAAAAACCCATATACCTCCATAATATTATCCTCTTGAATTCTTAAAAAGTCTAAATCAAGATCCTTGACAAACACTCGCACCTTCCTCTTCTTAATACTACCCCCATAAACTTTAACCTTGAAGGAGTCAACAATCATTGGAATCCTTCTGCCTATCTAACTCGCTTAACTAAAACATCTCTCTCTTACACCAGATTCCTAACCACAAAAGAATCCTCTTGAGAAAAGGAGAACCCAACCTCTTTATACCTGACTAAGACATGAAAATCATCCTAGTGGAGAACACAAACTTCAAAAGATCGTCATCACTATGTGCCTGGAAGTTAGCTTGAATCACTTGATGAAACCAAGTAAAATATGACCGAGTGTATCCCACTATTACTGGGTCTCTTAAACTTGGAGTTGGGTCACTAACAGACACCACATCAATAAATAAGGTGAAGGATAGAAAAACACTTAGAAAGGCGGGTTTGAATAAGTGTAACTTTAAAAACTCTTAAGATAAAAACAATTGCACAATGATTTTTATCCTGGTTCGTTGTTAACGAAACTACTCCAGTCCACCCCCTTAGAGTGATTTACCTCACCTGAGGATTTAATCCACTAATCTGTTAGAACAAGATTTGTTCTGATCAATTATCTTAGTTTTGATGATAACAATAATATGAATTTTGCTTAAGATAATATGGTACTCTAATCCAATGCAATTTCCCTTTCAGGAAATATATAAAGAGTACGCATAATTCAGCGCTCAGAAGCTTTGTCTCAAATGGTTCAGCATGCAACATCAGAACATGGTCTGGCAAGACATCAGAAGATGGTCGAAGCAGAATCAGAACATGGGTCTATGGAAGCATCAGAAGAACAAGAGAACAGAAGCACTGAAGTTCTGATGGTATCACGCTCAGAAGCACTTCAAGGTCAGAAGATCAGAAGATGCTCTGCACCAAGCTGTTTGACTCTGATGATATTCAAACGTTGTATTCACAAACATCAGATCAGAAGAAAGTACAAGTGGCAAGCTACGCTGACTGACAAAAGGAACGTTAAAAGCTACTAAAGGCTACGTCAGTAGACACAGCGTGAACAAGGCTCGAGGTAGTTGACAAAAGCGTATAACATTAAATGCGATGCTGTACGGAACACGCAAAGCATTAAATGCACTCAACGGTCATCTTCTCCAACGCCTATAAATATGAAGTTCTGATGAGAAGCAAGGTTAACGATCCTGAAAAAAGACAACGCCTATTAACTTGCTGAAACGCTGTTCAAATTCAAAGCTCAGAATCTTCATCTTCATCAAAGCTCACTACATTGCTGTTGTAATATATTAGTGAGATTAAGCTTAAACGATTAAGAGAAATATCACAGTTTGTGATTATTGCTTTCAAGAAGCATTTGTAATACTCTTAGAATTGATTACATTAAGTTGTAAGGAACTAGAGTGATCGTGTGGATCAGAATACTCTAGGAAGTCTTAGAGGTTATCTAAGCAGGTTGTAACTAGAGTGATCGTGTGGATCAGTAGACTCTAGAGAAGTCTTAGAGGGTATCTAAGCAGTTGTTCCTGGAGTGATCAGTGTGTGATCAGAAGACTCTGGAAGACTTAGTTGCTGACTAAGTGGAAAACCATTGTAATCCGTGCGATTAGTGGATTAAATCCTCAGTTGAGGTAAATCATCTCTGCGGGGGTGGACTGGAGTAGTTTAGTTAACAACGAACCAGGATAAAAATAACTGTGCAATTTATTTTTATCTGTCAAGTTTTTAAAGCTACACTTATTCAAACCCCCCCTTTCTAAGTGTTTTTCTATCCTTCAATTGGTATCAGAGCGCCGGTTCTAAGGTGCAAGCACTTAACCGTGTTTAGAAAAGATTCAGGAAGAGAAAAACGCTTCAGTAAAAGATGGTTGATGAAAATGAAAAGTCTACACCTGCATCTACATCTGGCTCTGCTGAGCAATACAACGGTAACAATGGTTATACTAGACCGCCGGTATTTGATGGTGAAAACTTTGAATACTGGAAAGATAAACTGGAAAGTTACTTTCTTGGTCTAGATGGTGATCTATGGGATCTTCTGATGGATGGTTACAAACATCCAGTAAATGCCAGAGGCGTAAAGCTGACGAGGCAAGAAATGAATGATGATCAGAAAAAGCTTTTCAGGAATCATCATAAATGCAGAACTGTTTTGCTGAATGCTATCTCTCATGCTGAGTATGAGAAGATATCTAACAGGGAAACGGCCTATGACATATATGAGTCCTTGAAAATGACTCATGAAGGAAATGCTCAAGTCAAGGAGACTAAAGCTCTAGCTTTAATCCAGAAGTATGAAGCCTTCAAGATGGAGGATGATGAAGACATTGAAAAGATGTTTTCAAGATTTCAAACTCTTACTGCTGGATTGAGAGTTCTTGACAAGGGATACACCAAGGCTGATCACGTAAAGAAGATCATCAGAAGCTTACCCAGAAGATGGGGTCCTATGGTGACTGCATTCAAGATTGCAAAGAATCTGAATGAAGTTTCTCTGGAAGAGCTTACCAGTGCCTTGAGAAGTCATGAAATAGAGCTGGACGCAAATGAGCCTCAAAAGAAAGGTAAGTCTATTGCATTAAAATCTAATATCAAGAAATGCACTAACGCTTTTCAGGCTAGAGAAGAAGATCCTGAAGAATCAGAATCTGAAGAAGAAGATGAACTGTCTTTGATCTCCAGAAGGCTAAATCAACTCTGGAAGACCAAGCAAAGGAAGTTCAGAGGCTTCAGAAGTTCAAAGAAATTTGAACGTGGAGAATCTTCTGATGACAGAAGATTTGACAAGAAGAAGGTCATGTGCTATGAATGCAATGAGCCTGGACACTTCAAGAATGAATGTCCAAATCTTCAGAAGGAAAATCCCAAGAAGAAGTTTCATAAGAAGAAAGGTCTTATGGCAACCTGGGATGAGTCAGAAGATGATTCAGACGCTGAAGATGAGCAGGCTAACTGTGCGCTGATGGCGACAGAAGATGACGGATCAGAATCTACATCAGAATCAGATTCTGAAGAGGTATTTTCTGAACTTACTAGAGATGAGTTAGTTTCCGGTCTAACTGAACTTCTGGAACTCAAGTCTCAGATTAGTCTCAAATACAAAAAGCTGAAAAAGCTATTTGAATTTGAAACAAAGAAGCTTGAGTTGGAGAATTCTGAATTAAAAGAAAAACTTTTAAAATTATCCAATAATGTTGGATCTCCTTCTGATTCAGAAAAATCCACTCCTAGTCTAAACCATATTCTGAAAGAATATGATTTAAGTTTCAGGAAGTTCTTATCTAGAAGTATTGGCAGAAGTCAGCTAGCTTCTATGATATATGCTGTGTCTGGAAACAAAAGAGTTGGCATTGGTTTTGAGGGTGAAACCCCATACAAACTTGAACCTGTTGATGAAATGAAACTCACATACAAGCCATTGTATGATCAGTTCAAGTATGGCCACTCCCATGATATTAGGCACACTTCACATGCTCAAAATTTTCACATAACACACACCAAAAAGCATGTGACACAACCTAGGAAATATCATGAAACTCACATTAAAAATTATCATGCTGTTCCTCCTATTGCTTACAATGTTAAACCCAAGTTCAATCAGAACTTGAGAAAATCTAACAAGAAAGGACCCAAAAAGATGTGGGTACCTAAGGATAAGATTATTCCTATTGCAGATATCCTTGACTGCAAAAAGGACAAAGCACAACATGTCATGGTACCTGGACTCTGGATGCTCACGACACATGACAGGAAGAAGGTCTATGTTCCAAGACCTGGTGCTTAAGTCTGGAGGAGAAGTCAAGTTTGGAGGAGATCAGAAGGGCAAGATAATTGGCTCTGGAACTATAAAGTCTGGTAACTCTCCTTCCATTTCTAATGTACTTCTTGTAGAAGGATTAACACATAACCTCTTATCTATCAGTCAATTGAGTGACAATGGTTATGATATAATCTTTAATCAAGAGTCTTGCAAGGCTGTAAATCAGAAGGATGGCTCAATCCTATTTACAGGCAAGAGGAAGAACAACATTTATAAGACAGATCTGCAAGATCTTATGAGTCAGAAGGTGACTTGTCTTATGTCTGTTTCTGAAGAGCAGTGGGTCTGGCACAGAAGATTAGGTCATGCTAGTTTGAGAAAGATTTCTCAGATTAACAAACTGAATCTGGTCAGAGGACTCCCTAATCTGAAATTCAAATCAGATGCTCTTTGTGAAGCATGTCAGAAGGGCAAGTTCTCCAAACCTGCATTCAAGTCCAAGAATGTTGTTTCTACCTCAAGGCCATTAGAACTCTTGCACATTGATCTGTTTGGTCCAGTCAAAACAGCATCTGTCAGAGGGAAGAAATATGGATTGGTCATCGTAGATGATTATAGCCGCTGGACATGGGTAAAATTCTTGAAACACAAGGATGAGACTCATTCAGTGTTCTTTGATTTCTGCATTCAGATTCAATCTGAAAAAGAGTGTAAAATCATAAAGGTTAGAAGTGATCATGGTGGTGAATTTGAGAACAGATCCTTTGAAGAATTCTTCAAAGAAAATGGTATTGCCCATGATTTCTCTTGTCCTAGAACTCCACAGCAAAATGGGGTTGTAGAACGAAAGAATAGGACTCTGCAAGAAATGGCCAGAACCATGATCAATGAAACCAATATGGCTAAGCATTTCTGGGCAGAAGCAATAAACACTGCATGCTATATTCAGAATAGAATCTCTATCAGACCTATTCTAAATAAAACTCCCTATGAATTGTGGAAGAATAGAAAGCCCAACATTTCATATTTCCATCCTTTTGGATGTGTATGCTTTATTCTGAACACTAAAGATCATCTTGGTAAGTTTGATTCCAAAGCACAAAAATGTTTCCTTCTTGGATATTCTGAACGCTCAAAAGGCTACAGAGTATACAATACTGAAACATTGATTGTAGAAGAATCAATCAATATCAGGTTTGATGATAAGCTTGGTTCTGAAAAACCAAAGCAGTTTGATAATTTTGCAGATTGTGATATTGATATATCAGAAGTTGTTGAGCCAAGAAGCAACGCATCAGAAGCAGAGCTTCTCAGAAGCAAAGAATCTGAAGATCAAGTATCAGCTTCTCTGGAGGATCTAAGCATTTCTGAAGAACCATCTGTCAGAAGATCATCCAGACTCATCTCTGGTCATTCAGAAGATGTCATTCTTGGAAAGAAGGATGATCCAATCAGAACAAGAGCATTCCTTAAGAACAATGCAGACTGTCAATTAGGTCTTGTATCTTTGATCGAGCCAACTTCTGTTGATCATGCTCTAGAAGATCCAGACTGGATAATTGCTATGCAAGAAGAACTAAATCAGTTTACAAGGAATGATGTTTGGGATCTTGTTCCTAGACCAGATGGATTCAATATAATCGGTACAAAATGGGTCTTCAGAAACAAGCTGAGTGAGAAAGGTGAAGTGGTAAGGAACAAAGCTAGACTGGTGGCTCAGGGTTATAGCCAGCAAGAAGGGATTGACTATACAGAAACCTTTGCACCAGTGGCCAGGTTAGAATCTATTCGTCTATTAATTTCATTTGCCACTCAACATAACATCACTCTCTATCAAATGGATGTTAAGAGTGCCTTCTTAAATGGTTATATAGATGAAGAAGTTTATGTCCATCAACCTCCTGGTTTTGAAGACTCTATGTCTCCTAATCATGTTTTTAAACTAAAGAAATCATTGTATGGATTGAAACAGGCTCCCAGAGCTTGGTATGAACGCTTAAGTTCTTTCCTTCTGGATAATGGTTTCACTAGAGGAAAAGTGGACACTACTCTCTTTTGTAAAACCTTTAAAAGGGATATTTTAATTTGTCAAATATATGTAGATGATATTATTTTTGGAACATCTAATGCTACACTTGGAAAGGAGTTTGCTGAGTCTATGCAGGCTGAGTTTGAAATGAGCATGATGGGAGAACTCAAGTATTTCCTTGGAATACAAATAAATCAAACATCAGAAGGAACGTATGTTCACCAAACCAAGTATGTGAAGGAACTTCTGAAGAAGTTTAATCTTCTAGACTGCAAAGAAGCCAAAACTCCTATGCATCCAACTTGCATCCTAGGTAAGGATGAGGTAAGTAAAAAGGTAGATCAGAAGTTATACAGAGGTATGATTGGATCTCTTCTATATCTGACTGCTTCTAGACCTGACATTCTGTTCAGTGTTTGTTTGTGTGCTAGATTCCAATCAGATCCTAGAGAATCTCATTTAACTGCTGTTAAGAGAACTCTAAGGTATCTGAAAGGTACTACTAATGTTGGCTTAGTTTACAGAAAATCTAAAGAATACAACTTAGTAGGATTCTGCGATGCTGACTATGCTGGAGACAGAATTGAAAGAAAAAGTACTTCAGGAAGTTGCCAATTTCTTGGAAGTCATTTGATCTCTTGGTATAGCAAGAAGCAAGCAACTATTGCTCTTTCAACAACAGAAGCAGAATATGTCGCTGCTGCTGGTTGTAGTACACAGATGCTCTGGATGAAGAGTCAGTTAGAAGATTATCAGATATTTGAGAGTAACATTCCTATATTCTGTGATAATACTTCTGCTATATGTTTATCTAAGAATCCTATTCTTCATTCAAAAGCTAAACATATTGAGATTAAACATCATTTCATAAGGGACTATGTTCAGAAGGGCGTTATATCTTTAAACTTTGTTGATACAGACCATCAATGGGCTGATATCTTTACAAAACCCCTGGCTGAAGATAGGTTTAAGTTCATTCTGAAAAACATCAGTATGGATTTATGCCCAGAATGAGAAGATGAGAAGTTCTTATGTATGAGTATCCTCTGAAATGAAAATGGATTATTTTTTATATCAGAAGTTCTGATTGAAATCTTTTAGAAATTATGATTCGGTTATTACTAACGTTTCATTGTCTAAGTTGATTCAGAACCTCTTTTAAAGCAAAACAGCTGTAACGTTTTATCTCGGGATGGTAAACCTGTCGTTACTATTCATGGATAAGCGCGCGTGCAGTTGAAGGGACGCCGACCATAGGTAACTGTGCAAATCACGTTTTTTGTCATTATTATCTCTCCTCATGTCACGTAACATTAAATGCTATTCATCATTCGTTTCATTTTATTTTCTTTTAAATACTCTTCAAACGCTTCTCTTTCCCTCTTATATTTTCTCTACTACACTTTGTCCTTGTTGTCCTTCCCTATCCTTTTTGCATTCATATCAAACCCTAGTTGTTCATCATCTGCAAATCCATCATGAACTCTTCATGGCATGCTGGCACAGACTTTGTCTTAGCTAGGGTCTTAGGCTTTGGTCTTAGTAGTTTTTCTTTCCTTGTTGCATCTGCTTGTTAAACATAGGAACCTTTTGTAATATATTTTGATTATCAATAAAAAAAGTTTCTTTGTTTTTACATTCCAGTGATTTTATTTGTCGTTTTAATCATCTGAATCGTTTTAAAATATGCTTTTTGATGATATGACAAAAAAGGGGGAGAAGATAAATGATAAATGATTTGATTAATCTATCAGTTGCTGGGTAAAGCTCCCACACATTCACTAACAAGAACTGCAAGTTCTATATGGTTTAAGTGTTTTGCAGGTATAAAGGAGTGAAGAGAATCTTCAAAGCAAACACAAGAAGCAAAACCATGGAAACTGAAGCAAGCCGAGTGCTGTCAAGCTTCAGAGATCAGAAGCAAGAAAGAAGAATGAATCAGAAGCACTGATAATAGAATTTGATCCATATTTGTCTATTTGTTCTGACAAAATTCTATTTGCTCTGATACATTATTTTAGCCTATATGGCTCTGATACATATAATGTTATAGCTCTGATACATATAATGTGTTCGAATATACATTTTATGTTCTGACTCGTTCATGCTGACTTTTGTCGTTTAGTTTTTTGTTCTGTAACATTTCAGGATGTAGAGATGCTCTGATGATGCTCTGGTACATTCAACAATGTTCTGATACAAATCTAGCATGAAGTGATGTTGGTAGAAATTCAAAGCTCTAAAGCTATCCGAGGGAAGCAGAAATCAGAAGCTGCGAATGTTCTAAAGATCCAGAAAACTCAAGTTCTGAAGCTGTCCTAAATGGAAGCAGAAATCAGAAGCTGTGAATGTTCAGAAGATCAAAGAAATTCAAGTTCTGAAGCTGTCCTGAATGGAAGCAGAAATCAGAAGCCGTGAATGTTCAGAAGATCAAAGAAATTCAAGTTCTGAAGCTGTCCTAGATGGAAGCAGGAATCAGAAGCTGTGAGTGTTCTAGGGATCTAAAGAAATTCTAGTTCTGAAGCTGTCCTATGGAAGCAGAAGTCAGAAGCTATGAATTCTCTGAAGACAAAAGCTTATATGATCGTCTCTACCGAAATAATCAGGGAAGTCTTTTATTAAAGTTCTTCGAGTATTTATTTCAGGGGGAGATTATTTATCTCAGGGGGAGATTGTTAATCTCAGGGGGAGACATGTTCATATGCTTATGCTATAGCTGTGTAATTTGTCTTTTGCCGTCTGTTCTTTCTGATCGCAAATTCATATCATTTATATATGTTTTTGTCATCATCAAAAAGGGGGAGATTGTTAGAACAAGATTTGTTCTGATCAATTATCTTAGTTTTGATGATAACAATAATATGAATTTTGCTTAAGATAATATGGTACTCTAATCCAATGCAATTTCCCTTTCAGGAAATATATAAAGAGTACGCATAATTCAGCGCTCAGAAGCTTTGTCTCAAATGGTTCAGCATGCAACATCAGAACATGGTCTGGCAAGACATCAGAAGATGGTCGAAGCAGAATCAGAACATGGGTCTATGGAAGCATCAGAAGAACAAGAGAACAGAAGCACTGAAGTTCTAATGGTATCACGCTCAGAAGCACTTCAAGGTCAGAAGATCAGAAGATGCTCTGCACCAAGCTGTTTGACTCTGATGATATTCAAACGTTGTATTCACAAACATCAGATCAGAAGAAAGTACAAGTGGCAAGCTACGCTGACTGACAAAAGGAACGTTAAAAGCTACTAAAGGCTACGTCAGTAGACACAGCGTGAACAAGGCTCGAGGTAGTTGACAAAAGCGTATAACATTAAATGCGATGCTGTACGGAACACGCAAAGCATTAAATGCACTCAACGGTCATCTTCTCCAACGCCTATAAATATGAAGTTCTGATGAGAAGCAAGGTTAACGATCCTGAAAAAAGACAACGCCTATTAACTTGCTGAAACGCTGTTCAAATTCAAAGCTCAGAATCTTCATCTTCATCAAAGCTCACTACATTGCTGTTGTAATATATTAGTGAGATTAAGCTTAAACGATTAAGAGAAATATCACAGTTTGTGATTATTGCTTTCAAGAAGCATTTGTAATACTCTTAGAATTGATTACATTAAGTTGTAAGGAACTAGAGTGATCGTGTGGATCAGAATACTCTAGGAAGTCTTAGAGGTTATCTAAGCAGGTTGTAACTAGAGTGATCGTGTGGATCAGTAGACTCTAGAGAAGTCTTAGAGGGTATCTAAGCAGTTGTTCCTGGAGTGATCAGTGTGTGATCAGAAGACTCTGGAAGACTTAGTTGCTGACTAAGTGGAAAACCATTGTAATCCGTGCGATTAGTGGATTAAATCCTCAGTTGAGGTAAATCATCTCTGCGGGGGTGGACTGGAGTAGTTTAGTTAACAACGAACCAGGATAAAAATAACTGTGCAATTTATTTTTATCTGTCAAGTTTTTAAAGCTACACTTATTCAAACCCCCCCCCTTTCTAAGTGTTTTTCTATCCTTCATAATCAACCTTGATTACAATGGTTTTCCACTTAGATACCTTCTAAGTCTTCTAGAGTATTTTGATCACACCTTGATCACTCTAGGAACCTTTTACAAATTAATGTAAACAAATTTTTACAAGAGTATTACAATGCTTCTTAATAAGCTATAATCACAACTGTGATATTTCTCTTAAGTTCTAAGCTTAAGTCTCACTAAGATATTACAAATGTAATGTGAGGTTGAAGATGAAGTTTGATAGCTTTTGATTCAACAGCGTTTCAGCAAGTTTGCAAAAGTTATTCTTAAATTGGTAACCTTGCTTCTGATCAGAACTTCACTATTTATAGGCGTTTTGAGAAGATGACCGTTGGGAGCATTTAATGCGTTGCGTGATCCGTACAACATTTCATTTAATGTTTCACTCTTTTGTCAACTACCTCGAGCCTTGCTTTTCCTGCTTTAACTGACTTTGCCTTTAATAGCTTCTAACGTTCCTTTTGTCAGTCAGCGTAGCCTGTCATCTTGTACTTGCTTCTGATCTGATCTTTGTAGATACAACGTTGGAATTAATCAGAGTCAAACAGCTTGGTGCAGAGCATCTTCTTGTCTTCTGATTTTGAAGTGCTTCTAGCGTGATACCATAAGAACTTCAGTGCTTCTGCTTCTGAACTCAAGTTCTTCTGATGCTTCAATAGACCATGTTCTGATTCTGCTTGACCATCTTCTGATGTCTCGCGAGAGCATGTTCTAATGTTGCATACTTGAACCTTCTGAGTCAGTGCTTCTTGCGCTGAATTGTGCATACTCTTTATATATTTCCTGAAATGGAAAATGCGTAGGATTAGAGTACCACATTGTCTTATACAAAATTCATATACATTGTTATCATCAAAACTAAGAATATTGATCAGAACAATTCTTGTTCTAACAATCTCCCTCTTTTTTATGATGACAAAAACATATATAATTGATATGAATTTGCAATCAGAATATTAGATGACCAAAGACAATTACACAGTTATAGCATAAGCATATTAACATAGTGTGTGAATATGTCTCCCCCTGAGATTAACAATCTCCCCCTGAAATAAATACTGGAAGAATTTATAAATAAAAGACTTCCCTGAGTATTTTCCATTTCAGTCGAGACGTTCACATTTTCCTAGAACTTCAGAACATTCAGAGCTTTTGCTTCTTGCTTCCATAGGACAGCTTCAGATCTTTGAATTTCTTCTTGAATCATAGCATGCTTGATTGTATCAGAACATTCTTGAATGTACCAGAGCATCATCAGAGCATCTTTACATCCTGAAATGTTTCAGAACAAACTAGACGACAAAAGTCAGAGCATGAATGAATCAGAATATTCTTTTAAGAAAGAACATGTATCAGAGCAATGCTAGAAAAAATATCAGAGCTAACTTTGATAAGTTCTTAAAAGAAATATGTTTCAGAGCATATGAGAGATAAGAATGTGTTAGTGCATATTCTGCCACGAGAATATCAGAACATTCTTTCTTCTTGCTTCTGATCTTGAAGCTTCACAACACTAAGCTTGCTTCAATTCCAAGAACATGCTTCTTTATAGAATTGCTTTTCCTCATGTATTTGCTTCTCATGTTGAGCTTTTTCAGAATATCTTCAATCCTGCAAAAAATCTCAAAGACATAGAACTTGCAAATAATGTTAGGAATGTTGAGACTTAATCCCAGCAACTGATATAATAAACCAAATCAATTATCACGTTTCTCCCCCTTTTTGTCATAACATCAAAAAGCATTTAAAAGATTCAGATGAAAAACAATATGAGTGAAGAAGATAATATTTCATTGATTCAATAAAATATCAGAAGTACAAAAGATAGAAGCAGATGCAAGAAACAGATGCAAGAAAAAAGAAAACGACTAAGACCAAAAGACTACAACTAGCCTAGCTTGGAAACTATTTTGGCCAGAAGGTTTTGAATCTCAGAAGTGCTTGCAGACTGCGTCTTCATGAATGAGCGAAACTCATTGTGAGTATCTTCATGCTTATCCAAACGAGAAGCAAGATCAGCCTGATTCTTTTGAAGAGCCTTCATGGAGTTCACCAGAACAGAAGGTTCATCAGAAGAAGCTTCGTAGCTGTCATTCAAAGGATTATCTTGCTCAACAATAGCATCAATCGTGAGAACATCATCTTGATTTTCCTGAACAGGAAGTTTCTCAGCAGGATGATTCTCAGCAATTTGCTTCTTAGCACCAGCTTCTGACATTGAAGCATCTTCAGCATATTCTGGAGCAAGGATATCAGAATCTTCATTCTCAAGAGCCTGAAGAATCTCAGTCAGATTCCTTGGAGGTGTAGGAGCAGCAACTTCTGAAGGATATTCAACAACTGGATATACCATATCTGGTGCTTTCTCTGAGGGATTCTCCCTTAGCCAGTTGAATAATGACTGAAAGTCTCCAGTCATAACAATGAATTGAGGCTTCCATACAACCAATTCAAGGCATGGTTCATCTTCCAGCTCTTCTATAAACTTCTTCTCTTCAAGAGATCTCCAATTTCTGATTGGATGATAGTACTTACCATCATCAAGCTCCAAGCAGTAACCAGAAGAACCAGATGCCTCAGCCACGCATCTCTTCTGGATGTTCATAGCATCAAACTGAAAGTCCTTTTTAAAGATTTTCCATAAGCCTCGAATAGTAACATGATCCAACTTGGAGTCATGAGCAGCTCTCAAAGTTTTCATCCTTGTTCTGAACTTAAGCTTGAATAGGTCAAAACAAACATCAAGAGAGGGTTCAGGAGAATTAAAGGTGAAACGATAATCAGGGTACAAAAGGCAATAGGGTTTGGATTTTCTTGAAGGTAAAGAATGAGTTAAAGGAGATGGGGAATCTGTGGTGAAGGTGGATGAAGATGAATTTTCAGAAGGTGTTTGAGGAAAGGCATTTAGTGGTTCAGGGTTCAGAATATGTGTAGAAGGAGGTGGTTGGTAATTGTTTGGGATAGAGAAGGAATTTTGGGGTTCAGAAGGAGGAGGCTTTTGCTAAAAGGAACAGACAGAAGAATCTGCACGAAAAGCTTTCTTAAGGCGCTTATCAAGGTATTCATCAGATTGAACTTTAAGAGGATCATAGAGTTGCTTATGCTTCTTAGCTGGCTTAGCATTAGGTCCTGTTTCTGAGGCCTTTCTCTTCAGCTTCTTTTCCTTCTTCTTTTGTTCTTTCTTTCTCAACTCATCCAATGATGGAAGAGTTCTCCCTCAAATCCATGCAGGATCAACAGAAGTTTGAGCTTTTACACATGACTTTAAATAGCGCTTAACAGACTTGTCTAGCTCTTCTTTGAACAAGTGAGAGAAACTCTCAACAGGGATTCTTCTAGTCAGAATATCTGGAAATATTCTTGGAATAGAAGTTACCTTCTCAATCCGCTGCATTCTTTGTAAATCAACAGCATTCAGAATGTGTCCTTGGATGACAGTTAAGAACTTGGGCGAACCAACAGCTCTTAGAAGATCCATCAAGACACTTTCTATCAGAATATCTGAAATCATTCTGACAAGAGGAATAGTCTTCTTCTTGAAATTTGGATTCTTCTTACGTTCTTCATCTCTTGATTCTTCAATATTTGTCTTCAAATGTTGAAAGAGAATGTTAGAAAGATTAACTTGTATACCTTTTCCAGTGCAGAAAAGTACATACTTCTGATCCTGATTTACATATGTAGCAGTAAGAGATCGTTTTCTATGATAGAGAGATCCCAGAATAATCTCAGCCCAAACTCTATAGTAAGGCTTCAAAGAAGTAGTTTGATGAGATGCAGATCTAGAAGAAGACAATTCTCTATCAACTTTCTCCCAATCAACTCTACCAGGAAGAGCACCTGTGATTCCATATGAGTCATCAAGACCATACAGCTTCCTAATTATCTTCTCAGTCACAACAACTTCATGCCCTAATACGAAGGAGATGATAGCAGTTGGAGTAACTGTTGCATGAGTCCAGAAATCCATAACCAAGAGAGGATAAACTGGTCCAATCAATATTTCAAAGTAGTTTGACCAACCTTGTACCCGCATTGCAGCCTTGGTTTTGAAATCATGTTCCAACAGATTTTCAAAATCCACCATTGTTTCACATAGAACTTCCAGTTCCTCATGTGGAATAAAACAAGTCTTCAAGGGATGATATCCATATTTGTGTTGAACGAGATGTGCTGAAGACATTTTGTGTTGAGTACTTGAGGATGAAAGCATGAATTCACTCTGAGATTCAGCTTAAAAACTAGGGTTTATCAAAGAGACAATGAATGAAGAGAGAGAATGTAAAGAGATGAATTGTTATGAAGATGAGTTTAAATAGAGACGCATTTGAAATGAAATGCAATATGCGTTTGAATGAACAGGATTACAGAAAAACATAGAATCAAATGCATTTAATGAGAAATAACGTTACGAGAGATAACGTAATATTTGAAATGATTTGCACAGTTACCTAGGGCGGCGTCTCCTCAACTGCACGCGTACTTGTCCAAATAGAGTGAACACGTGTTCATCTTCTGGAAAGCTGGTGACAGCTGTTTTGCTTTAAAAGAGATTCTGAATCAACTTAGATAATGAAACGTTAGTAATAACAGAATCAGAACTTTTAATTGATCAACATCAGAACTTCTTATAAGAAGATAAAACAACTTCATTTCAGAACTAATCCATACGTCAGAACTTCTCATCTTCTCATTCTGGGCATAAATCCATACTGATATTGTTTAGAATGAACTTAAACCTATCTTCAGCAACGGGTTTTGTAAAGATATCAGCCTATTGATGGTCTGTATCAACAAAGTTCAAAGATAGAACACCCTTCTGAACATAGTCCCTAATGAAATGATGTTTGATCTCAATATGTTTAGCTTTGAAATGCAAGATTGGATTCTTAGATAAACAGATAGCAGAAGTATTATCACAGAAGATAGGAATGCTACTCTCATATATCTGATAATCTTCTAGCTGACTCTTCATCTAGAGCATCTGTGTACTACATCCAGCAGCAACAACATATTCTGCTTCTGTTGTAGAGAGGGCAATGGTAGTTTGCTTCTTGCTGTACCAGGAGATCAGATGACTTCCAAGAAATTGACAACTTCCAGAAGTACTCTTTCTTTCAATTCTATCTCCAGCGTAATGAGCATCACAGAATCCTACTAAGTTGTATTCTTTAGATCTTCTGTAGACTAAACCAACATTAGTAGTACCTTTCAGATACCTCAGAATTCTCTTAACAGCTGTTAAGTGAGATTCTCTAGGATCTGATTGGAATCTTGCACACAGACAGACACTGAATAAAATATCAGGTCTAGAAGCAGTGAGATATAGAAGAGATCCAATCATACCTCTGTACAACTTCTGATCTACCTTCTTACTTACCTCATCCTTACCTAAGATACACGTTGGATGCATAGGAGTCTTTGCTTCTTTGCTTTCAGAAAGATTAAACTTCTTCAGAAGTTTTTTCACGTACTTGGTTTGGTGAACATATGTTCCTTCTGATGTTAGATTGATCTGGATCCCAAGAAAGTACTTGATTTCTCCCATCATGCTCATTTCAAACTCAGCCTGCATAAACTTAGCAAACCCCTTTCCAAGTGTAGCATTAGATGTTCCAAATATAATATCATCAACATGAATTTGGCAAATTAAAATATCATTTTTAAAGGTTTTACAAAAGAGAGTAGTATCCACTTTTCCTCTAGTGAAACCATTATCCAGAAGGAAAGAACTTAATCTTTCATACCAAGCTCTAGGAGCTTGCTTCAATCCGTATAATGATTTCTTTAGTTTAAAAACATGATCTGGAGACTTAGAGTCTTCAAAACCAGGAGGTTGGTGGACATAGACTTCCTCATCTATATAACCATTTAAGAAGGCACTCTTAACATCCATCTGATATAGAGTGATGTTATGTTGAGTGGCAAAAGAAATCAATAAGCGAATAGATTCTAACCTGGCCACTGGTGCAAATGTTTATGTATAGTCAATACCTTCTTGCTGACTATAGCCCTGAGCCACCAGTCTGGCTTTGTTTCTTACAACTTCTCCTTTTTCGCTTAGCTTGTTTCTGAAGACCCACTTCGTACCAATGATGTTAAATCCTTCTGGTCTAGGAACAAGATCCCACACATCATTCCTTGTAAACTGATTTAGTTCTTCTTGCATGGCAATTATCCAGTCTGCATCTTCTGGAGCTTGATCAACAGAAGTTGGCTCGATTAGAGAAACAAGACCTAATTGACATTCTACATTGTTCTTAAGGAATGCTCTTATTCTGATAGGATCTTCTTTCTTTCCAAGAATAACATCTTCTGAGTGAGCAGAGATGAGTCTAGAAGATCTTCTGACAGTTGGCTCTTCAGAAATTCTGAGATTCTCTAAAGAAGCAGCAACTTGATCTTCTGATCCTTTGCTTCTGGGTTCTTTAGCTTCTGATACTTTGCTTCTTGGTTCTTCAGCTTCTGAAATTGAGATATCTATATCTGCAAAATTCTCAAACTGCTTTGCCTTTTCAAGACCAAGCTTATCATCAAATCTGATATTGATTGATTCTTTAACAATCAATGTTTCAGTATTGTATACTCTGTAGCCTTTAGAGCGTTCAGAATATCCAAGAAGGAAACACTTTTGTGCTTTAGAATCAAACTTACTCAGATGATCTTTAGTATTCAGAATGAAACAAACACATCCAAAAGGATGAAAATATGAAATGTTGGACTTTCTGTTCTTCCACAATTCATAAGGAGTCTTATTAAGAATAGGTCTAATAGATATTCTATTCTGAATATAACATACAGTGTTTATTGCTTCTGCCCAGAAATGATTAGCCATATTGGTTTCGTTGATCATGGTTCTGGCGATTTCTTGTAGAGTCCTATTCTTTCGCTCTACAACTCCATTTTGCTGTGGAGTTCTAGGGCAAGAGAAATCATGGGCAATACCATTTTCTTTGAAGTAAACCTCAAAGAATCTGTTCTCAAATTCGCCACCAAGATCACTTCTAACCTTTATGATTTTACACTCTTTCTCAGATTGGATATGAGTGCAGAAATCAAAGAACACTGAATGAGACTCATCCTTGTGTTTCAAGAACTTTACCCATGTCCAGCGACTATAATCATCTACGATGACTAATCCATATTTCTTCCCTCTGACAGATGCTGTTTTGACTGGGCCAAACAGATCAATGTGCAGAAGTTCTAGCGGCATAGAGGAAGAGACAACATTCTTAGACTTGAATGCAGGTTTAGAAAACTTCCCTTTCTGACATGATTCGCAAAGAGCATTTGATTTGTATTTTAGATTAGGGAGTCCTCTGACCAGATTTAGTTTGTTAATCTGAGAAATCTTTCTCAAACTAGCATGGCCTAATCTTATGTGCCAGACCCATTTCTCTTCGCTAACAGACATAAGACAAGTTACCTTCTGATTCTTAAGATCCTGAAGATCAATCTTGTAAATGTTGTTCTTTCTCTTGCCTGTAAATAGGATTGAGCCATCCTTCTGACTTACAGCCTTACAAGACTTTTGATCAAAGATTATGTCATAATCATTGTCACTTAATTAACTTATGGACAATAAGTTATGAGCTAATCCATCTACCAGAAGAACATTAGTTATAGAAGGAGAGTTACCAGTACTTATGGTTCCTGAGCCAATTATCTTGCCCTTCTGATCTCCTCCAAACTTAACTTCTCCAGCAGATTTAAGCACCAGGTCTTGGAACATAGACCTTCTTCCCGTCATGTGTCGAGAGCACCCAGAGTCCAGGTACCATGACATGCTTTCCTTTGTCTTCTTTGCAGTCAAGGATATCCGCAACGGGAATAATCTTTTCCTTAGGTACCCACATTTTCTTGGGTCCTTTCTTGTTAGTTCTCCTCAAGTTCTGATTGAACTTGGGTTTAGCATGATAACTAACAGGAGGTACATCATGATATTCCTTAGGTTGAGCAACATGATATTTTCTAGGTTGTGTCACATGCTTCTTAGTGTGTGTAATGTGAAAGCTTTTAGCATGTGATGTGAGCCTAATATCATGGGAGTGACCATACTTGAACTGATCATACAATGGCTTGTATGTGATTTTCATATCATCTACAGGTTCAAGTTTGTATGGGGTATCACCCTCATATCATATGCCAACTCTCTTGTTTCCACTAACAGCATATATCATAGAGGCAAGTTGACTTCTTCCAATACCTCTAGATAAGAACTTCCTAAAGCTCAAGTCATATTCTTTAAGAATATGGTTCAGACTAGGAATAGACTTTTCTGAGTCAGAAGGAGATCCAGCATCTTTGGATAATTTTAAAACTTTTTCCTTCAGTTCATAATTTTCTACTTCCAGCTTCTTAGTTTCAGATTCAAATAGCTTTTTTAGCTTTTTGTATTTGATACTAAGATGAGCCTTGAGTTCTAGAAGTTCTGTTAAACTAGAAACTAACTCTTCTCTAGATAGTTCAGAAAATATCTCTTCAAAATCTGATTCTGATGTAGATTCTGATCCATCATCAACTGTGGCCATCAGCGCAATGTTTGCCTGCTCGCCTTCAGAGTCTGATTCTGATTCTGATGAATCTGAATCATCCCAAGTTGCCATAAGACCTTTCTTCTTATGAAACTTCTTCTTGGGCTTCTCCTTCTGAAGCTTTGGAAACTCACTCTTGTAGTGACCTGGCTCATTACACTCAAAGCACGTGACCTTCTTCTTGTCATATCTTCTGCTTCCAGAAGATTCTCCTTTTTCAGGCTTCTTAGAAATTTTGAAGTTCTTGAACTTCCTATGCTTGCTCTTCTAGAGTTGGCTTACCCTTCTGGAGATCATGGACAGTTCATCTTCTTCTTCTGATTCTGATTCTTTAGAATCTTCTTCTTCAGTCTGAAATGCATTAGTACATTTTTTATAGTTAGATTTTAACGCAATAGACTTACCTTTCTTATGAGGTTCATTAGCATCTAGCTCAATTTAATGACTCCTCAGAGCACTGATCAACTCTTCAAGAGAGACTTCATTCAGGTTCTTGGCAATTTTGAATGCAGTCACCATAGGACCCCATCTTCTTGGCAAGCTTCTGATGATCTTCTTGACGTGACCAGCCTTTGTGTATCCCTTGTCAAGAACTCTTAATCCAGCAGTTAGAGTTTGAAATCTTGAGAACATTATTTCAATGTTTTCATCATCCTCCATCTTGAAGGCTTCATATTTCTAGATTAAAGCAAGAGCTTTAGTCTCCTTGACTTGGGCATTTCCTTCATGAGTCATTTTCAATGATTCATATATGTCATAGGCAGTTTCCCTGTTAGATATCTTTTCATATTCAGCATGAGAGATAGCATTTAGCAAAACAGTCCTTGACTTGTGATGATTTTTGAATTGCTTCTTTTGATCATCACTCATTTCTTGTCTTGTCAGCTTTACTCCACTAGCTTTCATAGGATGTTTGTAACCATCTACCAGAAGATCCCATAAGTCACCATCTAATCCAAGTAACTTTCGAGTTTATCTTTCCAATATTCAAAGTTTTCACCATCGAATACTGGTGGTCTAGTGTAGCCATTGTTACCATTTCCATTGTATTGCTCAGCAGAGCCAGATGTAGATGTAGGTGCACTACAAAAAATCGCGCTATATTGTGGGGGTTTTAAAACCATTTTGCGGGAGTTTTTGACCTCCGCAAATTTTTTTGCGGGAGTTATGAAAACTGCCGCTTATACAATTCCCACAAATTATTTACGGGAGTTTTTAGCGACCGCTGGTATCGTGTCAAATAGCGGGGTTTTGTTTTGCAGAGGTTTAAAACCCCCGCAAATTGTTTAAATTGAATAAAAAAATTCATTACTATGGTCATTAGAGAACTGAAAGATCTTTCATCGGTTTCATTTTAGATAGATTACTTCTTTAGACTTCTATCTATATTCCTGCAGATAAAGGCTAAGCAAATAATATATAAAATACAATAATGAAATCGTAACAGGGTAACAAATAAATCCTACAAAAGATTTTTATTGAGTTATTGAATCCTACAAATAAATCATATAAATAACAAAATCCCTATCTATCAAGACTCTTTTCTCCAAAACTTCACATGACCTTTTTCAAGTTACAAAACAAAAACAAAGTAAATTAGATTTTAAACTACCCACACTTCAAGTAGGATTCTTGCAGATGGGCAAGAAACCAGAGGCAAACAAGAATTGACCAACTAAGTGAAGTACTTCCAATTCAAGAACAAAGGCATACCCCTAGCAAAATAAAGTGTCCAGACTCAGACATTCTTCAGGCATTATTTTAGCAGAGCACTCAAGGCTTCTAACATACTAGCTGCAGAAGCAATCACAAGACACACATGCATAGTATGTCAACAGAAAAATACAGTGTCAAAAGTGCCTAGAAGCTATCGCCAAACAAAAACATATTCCAATTTTAAACTTTAGATGGCATAAAACACAAACCATTTAAAAATGAACAGGATATATGGTGAACAAATTTCATAAAACCATGGTCAAAATTAATTCTATTAGCATCCAAATGGAGTCCCTATATGAAAATACAAACCTTATTAATAATTATAATTCTATTTCAAATAGTAATTTCCATGATAGGAAGAAAAGCCCTCCAACTTAGAGTCTCTCTTAATTGATATATTTGAAATTTAGACATAAGCGCTTCGAACACTCTTTTAAACTTATTTCCATTAACTTTCAAGGATAGGTTATAAAAAATCTTATGCATTATATTAAAACAATTTCATTTTATTTTTATCACAATTATAACTTAATCTGCAAATTGAATGATTATAAGCTTGTGTTTATAAACAAAGCTAAAACTAAATCATTATTAATTATTAGAATTAAAAAATGGACAAACCTTAATGTAACTACTCTGAATAAGAAAATGAGAAACATAGAGATGATAAGGAAAAAAGAAGACCTGTAGCAGAGAAGAACTCCAAATAAATTTCATCTTTCACTTCACTCCAATTGCGTTCCACTTCAACGTCTTTCACTTTCTGCTCCCAAATCGCATCAGGCTGAATCTCATCTTTCATAACAGCCCCAATTTTCTCTTTATCACTGCATATTAATAGTGAGTTAGAATTTTCAAACATTGCAGTTTGAATCATCCTCACCTCTCACAATAATAGAACATTGAATGAAGTTCACAAAACAATGTTATATTCTCTAGTCTTCAAGTACAATGTCAAATGAAATCGCAAGTTACATACATAAATGCAAGGTGACATTATATTTTATAGTCTTCAAGTACAATATCAAATGAAATTACAAGTGTATTACATTTGTAACGGCAAGTGTTTTAAACCCCGAAAACCGAGTCTAACTTATAAAGACTTAATTACATTGGCTATGTAATTTGCGTTCATGTTCAGTAAGTTAAAAACTCCAAATAATCTATGTACCTATGTTTATTGATTAAGGACAGACTTCATAGTTTCAATAAATATATTAATGTCCCCTTGGCCACTTCTTACCTCAAGGGATCAGGCCACTGTATGACTGCACACTAACCTCAATATCTTCATCATATTCTATTCCAAGCTCCTACTGAAATATTCCTTGGGATCCTTAGGTGATCCTTAAACATTCTTTTGCGTTTTCTCTACTAACTCATTTTCTTTGACAACATTCTTTTACACTTTCTCCACGAACTCATTTTTTCTGACAACATTCTATTGCGCTTTCTCCACGAACTCATTTTCTCTGACAACATTCTTTCAACTAACTCGCATTCTTCTGGCTTCACCAAAGTAACACTTGCGTAACTTGTTCAACTTATTCTCTAATTCTTGAACCTGGAGCAGAAGATAACATACAAGAACTATATCTTAGTCGAAACATTCCAAATCTCCAACTCCAATTCAACAATGTCAAAATGCACATTAACTACCTCCATTCTCGGGTTCTTTTTCAAAGATCTGTTCCAGTGTTAAATTTGATTGCAACGATTTAATTTCTGTACCAACAAGTTACATACATAAATCGCAAGACTCATCCGTTTTAACAATAGCTGGTACCTTGAACTAATTTCCTACTAAATTTTTGATTGATACTTAATAGAGTCAAATGAAATATGATAGACAATAATATTGACCAATGTCCCAAGAAACTATAACAGCGGTCACATAAAAAAACTAGCTGAAAAACATAAGCTAAGCATACAAAGCAAGAAATGCATCAAACATAACATGACGTTTCAAATGAATAAAGAAAGTGAAGGAAACCCAGAAAATATTAACTTTTAAAGGAGATCTAAAACACTTTTTCTGAATAATCTTCAACAAAGCTCTGCAATTAAATCAAATCCAATTTTTACGAGAATCTGAGAGTTATGCAAAAGAGGATTCAAGTATTAAGAAAAACCCTAATTTCTATTGGAGAAGAGAAACTAACCTTTAATCATGATAAAGTTATTGACAGCAAGCGGCAGATGGAGACGGCAAACAGGGTGGCGTGACACGAAGAGATTGAGATGGTAGAGAGAGCAACGTACCAGGGTTCAAGCTAGTGGTGGCTGAATTTCATTGAAGAGTTTTTTTGAGACACGAAGAGTTTCTCCTTTTTTTTAATTAAATTACTATAGTTAATAAACGTCAAAAGAAAAAAAACATTATTTTTCAATTTTTGTCAAAAAATGTGGGCCCCTAAAAATGGCTAAAGTATCGTACATAGTGACGATGAGATTTCAACAAATTACGGGGTTTTTAAAACCGTCCCAAAATAATCTAATATTATTTCATAAAATAACGAATATAAAATTATATTTCAAATTGAGGGGGTTATTGCAAACCTCCTTAAAATAACCCCCGCAATTAGGCGGTTTTTTGGTAGTGGTGGTGGAGTTTCAACCATCTTGACTTAGTGTTTTTCTCTTCCTGAATCTTTTCTAAACACGGTTAAGTGCTTGCACCTTAGAACCGGCGCTCTGATGCCAATTGAAAGATAGAAAAACACTTAGAAGGGGGGTTGAATAAGTGTAACTTTAAAAACTCTTAAGATAAAAACAATTGCACAATGATTTTTATCCTGGTTCGTTGTTAACGAAACTACTCCAGTCCACCCCCTTAGAGTGATTTACCTCACCTGAGGATTTAATCCACTAATCAACCTTGATTACAATGGTTTTCCACTTAGATACCTTCTAAGTCTTCTAGAGTATTCTGATCACACCTTGATCACTCTAGGAACCTTTTACAAATTAATGTAAACAAATTCTTACAAGAGTATTACAATGCTTCTTAATAAGCTATAATCACAACTGTGATATTTCTCTTAAGTTCTAAGCTTAAATCTCACTAAGATATTACAAAAGTAATGTGAGGTTGAAGATGAAGTTTGATAGCTTTTGATTCAACAGCGTTTCAGCAAGTTTGCAAAAGTTGTTCGTAAATTGGTAACCTTGCTTCTGATCAGAACTTCACTATTTATAGGCGTTTTGAGAAGATGACCGTTGGGAGCATTTAATGCGTTGCGTGATCCGTACAGCATTGCATTTAATGTTTCACTCTTTTGTCAACTACCTCGAGCCTTGCTTTTCCTGCTTTAACTGACTTTGCCTTTAATAGCTTCTAAAGTTCCTTTTGTCAGTCAGCGTAGCCTGTCATCTTGTACTTGCTTCTGATCTGATCTTTGTAGATACAACGTTTGAATTAATCAGAGTCAATCAGCTTGGTGCAGAGCATCTTCTTGTCTTCTGATTTTGAAGTGCTTCTAGCGTGATACCATAAGAACTTCAGTGCTTCTGCTTCTGAACTCAAGTTCTTCTGATGCTTCAATAGACCATGTTCTGATTCTGCTTGACCATCTTTTGATGTCTCGTGAGAGCATGTTCTGATGTTGCATACTTGAACCTTCTAAGTCAGTGCTTCTTGCGCTGAATTGTGCACACTCTTTATATATTTCCTGAAATGGAAAATGCGTAGGATTAGAGTACCACATTGTCTTATACAAAATTCATATACATTGTTATCATCAAAACTAAGAATATTGATCAGAACAATTCTTATTCTAACATAAGGAACAATTAAGAGATAGTTGAATATGCTTACCTGAACCTTTCCTCTGAATGGTAAGAAATTTCGTAAGTCACCTTCCTACCACAAGAACTTGAGGGATATTCGCTCCCTAACATAGGACTTTCAAATTTCTTTGCAAAATATAGGAAAACAAGGAAGGGATGCAAGCAAAGACTCTCTAACGACAGACGGGCACTTTGAAGAAGAAAATCAATCCACTAACCCACATGGCGAGCAAAGGGAAACCCCTCCATCATAGGACCATCTGGATCAATCAAAATACACATACTTAACTTCTCAAAGACCAAAGGAGACAAAAATAATCGACGAGCCAAACCGAGTCATCAACCGAAGAAAAATAAAAATCTTCGCCAAACTCTTTAATTTCTAAAGAGTTAGTGTTGGTTCTTTGTTGACAGTAATTTTGGTAAAACATATTGTTAGCTTAGCTTTGCGAAGATGTCAAAGCAGATGTCTTGACATTACAGGTTTTTGAAACTTTTTAGCTAGTTTCTATTTTTCGGGTTTGGGTTGTCAGTTGCTTAAACTGACGTTGTGCTCTAGCTGCGCTATTAGCCCTTTTAGGTGTTCAGAATCCTATTTTTACTGGCCCAAGGTTGTGACCAAGATTTCTAGCATTTGCCGATCTATAAAGGCTCAGCGAATCCTTATTTTCACGCACAGCTTTTGTTCCAAGTAATTATGGACTAAGGGTTCCATATGTGTACATTCACAAACCTTTAGGTGTTGGATGTTGTTATGATCTCCGAAGCTTTTAAGCAAGGAGAGTATATGCATCCTCGTAAGCTTTTAAGCATCGAGGAGTAGTTGGTTTTGGAAGAGTATCTTCTGGTTATTTTTCTTTGTTCTTAATTTTTGTCACAGGGATTGTGATTGGAACGGATTTGAGGAGGGCCTCATACCTAGGTGAGTCTTAGGTAGAAGTCATAGGAAGGGTAGTGATTAAGTGAGAAGGGTAAACTGGGACTGTTTACTTTCGAATTGATACTATCAAATATTGATTTCATCCTGGCTTGGTAGCCCCCAGAGTAGGAAGGATTGTTCCGAACTGGGTAAACATATCGTTGTGTTATTTACTTTCTGCACGTTGATTATTGCTGTTATTATTCTTGTTCATAACTCAGATTTTGTTTCGTGACACTAAATTATAAATGTATTAGCCAACTTTTACACTTCATTGACCAACTTTATTTTACTATTTAATTTCTTTTATATTTAAGAACTCATTAACCAAATTATGAAATGTATTAACCAACTTAATATATAATATTAACTAAAGTTGGTTTACTACGTAAGATTTAATATTTCATATCAGAACACCCGATAATCATACTATGAACTATATTAACCAATTTATAATACTCAATTAACCAACTTTACTTTATAACTTAAAAATATTTTTTTATGTTAGAATATATATTAATCAAACTCTGAACTTTATTAACCAAGTTCTGATACTTAATTAACCAAAGTAATTTTCAAAAACATAGAAAAATCTATCAAAAAGTTTTTTTTTAAAAAAACTGTTCACATATTTGTGAACAGTGTATTGGGTGTTGTGTAGGAATATTATTTCTCATATTTCACAGCCTAATACATATTTCATCAATCAGCAATGCTATTTATACACCATTTCCTACACCAAATACTTACACTGTATACATTGTTCGTCGTATTTATACGGTGAACAATGGTTTTTTATTAAAATAATATTATTTTTAATTTTTTACAAAAAAAGATTTATTTTTAAAATTTATTTTATAATACAAATATAAAATTATGTCATTAACCAACTTCACAATTGCATTAACCACAAAAATATACGTCATTAACCATTTATTTTACTTATAACTTATTAACCACTTTCACTATTTCATTAACCAATAAAATATATATGATTAACTATGTTTTGAAACTAAATTATAAATGTATTAACCAACTTTTACACTTCATTGACCAACTTTGTTTTACTATTTAATTTTTTTTATTTGAGAACTCATTAACCAAGTTATGAACTGTATTAACCAACTTAATACATAATATTAATCAAGGTTGATTTATTATGTAAGATTTAATATTTCATATTAGAACACCGATAACCAAACTATGAACTATATTAACCAATTTATAATACTCAATTAACCAACTTTGTTTTATAATTTAAAAATACTTTTTATGTTAGAATGTATACTAACCAAACTCTGAATACTTCATTAACCAAAGTAATTTTTTTTAAAAAAATCATAGAAAAATCTATCAAAAAGTTTTTAAAAAAACATTGTTCACATATTTGTGAACAGTGTATTGGGTGTAGATGTATGAAATAGTGTAAAAATATCATTTCTCTTCATCAATTGCAAGGTGATTTGAAATTTATTTTCTTTGTTTCTGCCTTCTCTCATTTAGTTACTCTCTCCCTCCGTCTCATAATAAGTGTCTCATTTACATTTTTTTTGGGTCATGCTAATATGTGCCCTAAGGGCACATGTTAAGATACTATAAGGTTTTTTCTTTACCCACCTCCCTATGGGGGTCACCCCCAGCGAAAATCCCATTTTACCCCTGCTTCGAAAATGCATTTTCGAAATATTTTTTTTTTTAAATTTTTTCAGACTCCGGAAGTGCATTTTCGAAAAAATCCCAAAAATTGGGATTTTGATTAATTCGGTGATCCATCTCCGAAAAAACAAAAAAAATCTAAAAATTCCAAAAATTAATTTTAGGATATGAATTAATTTATATATTATAAATTTGATATAATTTATGAGTAATAAATAATAATAATTATATATTTTGATATAATTTATTAGTTATGAATAATAATTATTATATATTTCTATTCTGATTCATATTTTAAAATTTAAAATAATTTTATTTAAAAAAATTAAAATAATTTCACTTACAAAATGAGTTATAATTTTTTATTTATATATTTATATATTTATAATAATCATTATGTATCTACAAAAAAAAATTAAAAAAATGAGTGTTTTAATTTATATATTTATATAATAATTATAATTATTATTATATATTTATAAAAATTATTATATATTTATATATTTATATAATAATTATTATATATTAATTGTAAATATATTTATATATTTATATAATTATAAAAATTAAAAAAATGAGTGTTTTAATTTATAATAATTATTATATATTTATATATTTATATATTTATATATTAATTATTATATATTTATATATTATATATTTATATATTTCACTTACAAAATTAATAATTATTATTATATATTTATATATTTCTATTCTGATTCATAATTAAAAATGAGATAATTTTTATTTAGTTTAAAAAAATTAAAAGATTTTGTCTTAATTTTATTTAATGAATAAATTTTATATTTAATTCTATATAATTCAAAATTTACTTATGGAATTAAAATGTTTTTGATTTATATAAGTTAGTAAAATAATTTTTAACTTTCAAATAGTTTAGGATGTTTTGATTCACCTTGATTTTATTGATTCACCTTCATTTTATTGATTCACCTTGATTTTATACCTATTAATTGTATTCATTCACCTTGATTTTAATTTTTTTAATAATTATTAATTATTTCGGAAGCGTATATCCGAAACATTCCAAGACCAATTTGGTCTTGGAATATTTTGGAAGTTCATTTCCGAATTCCTCCAAGGGGGTGCGTTCGGAGATGAACTTCCGAAAACACTACATTTTCTGAAAAGTAACTTTATTTCGGAGATGCATCTCCGAAATCAATATTTTATATTAAAAAAAACACGTTTTCGGAAATACATTTCCGAAAACACATTTTTTAACAAAAAAGTACCTTTTCGGAAATGAACTTCCGAAACAAGGGGTAGTGTGGTAAATTCACCAGGGGTGGGCAAGAAGGTTAGGAGGTGGGTGAAGAAATTTTCTACTATACTTAGAAAAAATTAAACATAATTAAATGCAATAAAGTTATATTTAAAATTTCGATACATTGAATGCACGCGTTTCAAGAAAATATTTCTATAAATATCTCATTATCTTGTGCCCTTGGGGCACATGTTAGTTTTTCCCTTTTTTTATATTTCAAAATAAATGTTTCTTTAAAAACCAATATACTAACATTTATTTTTTTTTCTACTATTATACCTCTATTTATTAATTTTCACTTTTTTGAACTACTCCACTACTTATAATAAATAAAGGTATTTTAGTAAATGATATCAATTTTATCATCAAAACTAACATATCTAATTATTTTCTTAAAAACCACGCCGATTTTAAATAAAATATTTGTTATGAAAATTTTGATTTATTAATTTATTATGAGACGGAGGAGTATAAATTTGGTTTATTAATATGCATATTCTAGAAGTGGTTTTTAAGCACAGGCAAAACATGGTTGACAGCAACATACAACCATGCCATATCCATGACATTAACAAACACAAAAGAAATCAAAAGAAAACATAAATACCATCCCTAAAGAATAATTAAAGTGAGACATCTTAAAAAGTCAAAATCACGGATTAAATATACTATCAATTTATTGCATATACATGAGTTTCCACTACTACACACAATCACTTGCAATGGAAAGAGTCCACAATCTTACACTTAACAGGAAGTTCCAAGGCTTGTTTAGGATTAATACCATATAAAGAAAGCAATCCTGAGTCCTTATAACCACAGAAGCATTGAAGATCAGCATTGGCAGTAGCAGAACAGCAAGCATGGGATGGAACTTTATAGTTAACACGAGTGTAATTCTTCTCGTTACTCACATAAGGCTCGCATGCCTTTCGTTCGTCTCTTGTCATGTTACAAATTGTTACACCATTAGCAAACATAATATTAGCAATGGCTAACAACATTCCAACAATTAAAACCTTCTTGTATGCTTCCATCACTTTGCTTAAACTTTCACTCTTATTTTCCACTGCACTATTTTTATCAGAATGGTGACTATATATATTGGATGTGAAAAAATCGAGTATTGTTTGGCCAATTGGCAATACTTTGGGCTGTCCATGCTCTATAATCATGCGAATGAACGTTTTTACTCATTCGATACCTCATGGGGAAAATTTCATAACATTGTTAATGGATTGGAAAAGGCAAGAAATGTACTATAGTAACTATAATATATGTCATGTTTCAAAGATGCATCGATTAGGCAATCTATTTTGATCTTGTATATCTACTATCTAGGCATAAAAATTAAATAATTATTATATTTATGTTATCATTTATTTTAATAATAGATGTAAATTCTTTTTCGGGCTCAAAGGTCCAAAAATGTTTATATTGTGCTTCCATATGAACTTAATACTCTAATTTTTCGATGGACCTTTTCCCCATTAGAGCATGAATATCCTTGGTTCTTCCCACTTATTTTAGGGTAGTCAAAGTTTTTGACAATGGCGATTAATTACATCACCAAATGGACTAAAGCTCCGGCACTAACAAAGACCATCCATTAACGTTTAAAAGTTCTTCAAAAAATATAAAAATACTAGCCTTGGAATTCCACACTCCGTCTCTTGGGAAGATCGGGAAGATGGGAGGACCAACGGGCGCCTAATGCTCCAAGACTATGAGATACGTCACATTTTCATCTAAAACTTTATGACATTAGGTAATGAGTTATCCTTTTATAAATCTAATATTTCACTCATTCATAATGGGTGTGAGACTTAACCACTTACACTTACACCGAACACCATCATCATAGATAAATGTACCAAATTTATAGATAAAAATTGAAGAAACTCTTCTAAGATATTATGGTCAAACACTAGTTTACAGTAGTGGAATACCCTGAAACTAATGGCCAACCAGAATGCATTAATAGAGTAGACTAGAGGGATCCAAGAGCAACTAGGCACAAGAGATCCCTCAAGTTACTTTTGAGGCTTATATACGACGTTGAGGTTGTCATTCCAGTTAAAGTTGGAAAAGTTAAAGTTGGAAAAATCAATTGGAGAACACACATTCGAAGTTCCATGTCTCTGATACCTCAAGGGTTATGATTTTGTTGCTTATCTTTTAATCTTTTGGTGTTAGTTTTTATGTCATTGAGTCTCCTCGTCAATCATGCATTTATGGATTGTGTTTTAGATTCATATTTTAGCATACATAAATCAAAGTGTTTGATTATATCTTAAGCATTATGATTGAAATCAATCTATTAAGTTTTTGAGTCAAGAACTATGATTGGGCATGATTCAAGTCATGACAATTGTAGAATCTAAAAAATCCTTTGAAAATTTGTGAAAATGAGATTTTGCTTGTGTGATTCAAATCACACGGTTAGTCTGAATCGAATCAGACTCACCGAGAGCTTAGGAATGCATTTTTAGTTTTCCTAATTTGATTGACAGATATGTCTAATTTGAATCAAAGCAGCCTGACTTAATTCACAAATTGTCTGATTTGAATCACACTGAAATGGAAAATCTCTTAGTTGCTTCTGGATATCTGATTAGAATCACCAGTTTATCTTACTCAAATCAAGTTACTCAATTTATAAATCTTGTGACTCGAATCACACAAATGGGTTTCATGTAGATTTTGTTTCTTTATTCAAATCACTTAGTTTTCTGATTCCAATCATAATTCTTGATTTTGACTCGAACAATACACTATTTTTCTCTCATTTTTGTGCTAGATCTTCAGCATATAAATACCGTTCTCTCTAAAAACCTTCATAATGTTAGAAAACATACATTTCCTATATTGATTTGAAAATTCATAAATCACTCGTTCTTTCATATTTTTAAAAGAGTTTTGAATCTTTTATGAAAAATTACAAACGATTTCTTTCATCTTCTCCCTCATTCCTTTTCCATTTTTGCATGGATCAAAATCTCATATTTGGAGATTTTTTATTATTGAGGAGATTCGTTATTGAATTTAATGTTTCTTTGAAGAATTGGTTTTGATTTCAGAGGTTTGCAAGGTGTGTGGTGTTGTGGATGCCTTCAGTGAAAAAGAAGGAGGTTCTTCTCTCCATGTTCATCTTTGTAGTGATGTGTGAAAGCTTTCAGACAAGGTGGGAATTCTTCTCAATCATCAGACAGACCAACGCTCAAGATACTGGTAAGATCAAGTAAAGACCGCCGCAGAACAGTGTCTTTAGAGCAGGTTGTTGGGTCTAGAATATTAAAGATGATTTCTCACGAAGATTTTTCAAAGAATTCAGTTTGAGTGTTGCTTACGAATCAAGGGATCTAAGATTTTTTAATTATTTTCAACATTAATTAGGTATTATGAGGACGGTAGCTGAACCACTATAAATTTCGGTGTATGTTTCTCTCCCCTCTCTCAGACACACATACACACACACACACACACAATTTCTCTATCTCCTTTTCAATTTCGTAGAAATCTTATGTTAGGTTGTTCTTTAATGCTTCCATAGGAACAAATGTTGCTAGGTTCGTCTTTTGTAGCAATTTAGTTGATGAGTTTAGGTTTTGTTAGAATTGGAACTTTAATTTTGTCGTGTTGTTGATTAAGCTAAAAAATGTGATTGTAGAATCTACGTAGTATTGATATTTTAAAATCATACATCTTGTATAATTTTGGTATAAATTCAATACATTGCATTAGTTTGTATATTTTGGTGAATTCTACAATTCGGTCTTCATTACTCTATGTATCGTCTAAGTGATTTTGTGAAAATTCTAATTTATAAGCATAATCTCTTTATACACCAAAATCAGCTTCCTTCATGAAAAGCATTTGTTTTTAAAACTCTGATAAAAGTTTTTCAAAACTATTTTCCACTAAGGATTTAACTTGGAGGTCTATTCACCCCCTTTAGACCGTTGAATACTCTATATTCTCACCCAACAATATCTCTTTCACGATGAAGAGAACTTATAAGTGATCGGAGAAGAGCTAAACTTCCTAGATAAAGTAGATGATTTGAATCCCTTACTAATGATGCAATCAAATAGGCCATAACAACTTAGTACAAACCGTTATGCCCATGGAGTTCTACGTACCCTAGTGGTCTTATCCTTCGAATAGATGACATAAGAAGAATGAACGTCAGGGAAGGCAAGCTGATACCAAATTAGGAACACTCATATCGTGTATGAACCAACACTGGAAAAGGAGCATATATGATATAAAACCTCCACGGGGAACTCGTCCTAAGGACATGGAATGATGCCAATATGAAATGTTAATATAATGAAGTCTTTTTCCTACTTTCATTTTAATTTTGTGTAAATCTCCAAATTATAATATTTTACCGAACAAGTTTGAATAAATGATATTTTCACCATTGATTTTGCTCCATTATTGTGTGAATAAAAAGGTAACTTTACACCCTTCGTGTTGATACAAAAATTTGAATGTGAAGGAAGGTGTTGCAGCACGAGAAAAAAACTAGAGACATTATAAACTTCAAATACGCAAGTGGTGCACATTCGAAGACATAAAACATTCACACAAAGGTGATGCACCAAACAAAGACACCATAAACCTAGAAGATATAGGTGGTACATTTGGATAATTGCCCCTTTGGAATCTATCCACTCTAGAGAAAAGGCGGTAACACCCTTACAAATATTGACTTCAAACCAAATTTTCCCTTGGGGGAAGGCCATTGGCTGGACGCATTAGAGATATCCAACAATAAACTAGATATAGCTCTTGACGACATATTCTTAATAGGTTGTGATACCAATTCAGTAATAGGTTTCTTTGGAATATCTTATTTCCTCCAGATACTAATATTCAAGTTGTCATTCCTGTTCTTCTCGGGTTCACCCTTCTTATCGGATTGATCCTTCTTCTAAGCGTCTACCACCTCCAAGATCTCATTCAAAGTCGCATCCATCAGACCTTTCTTCTGCATGACATCCTTGACATCAGCTTTAGTAAATCTCTCTAGGGTCATAAATGGGGTAGGAGTGATTTTCCCTCCTTTATTCAAAACCATAATCACACTAAAATAATTCAAAGTATATGCAAACGAAACAATATGTATCAGTGGGATCATTCCTTAACAAATATTTTTCTTTTTTCTTTAGTGCCGCCTCAAGCATGGTGCAATTTTTAATATAACATTTTTCTTCTTGGGTGATTTGAAACCCCCATTGTCAACATCTTCAATACTCTCAAGATTATGGCATAAATTTGTAATGGCCTTTTTCAATCTTTCCTCCTCGTTAGATGATTCACTTTCTTTGTAAATAACGACATGGACCTTGAAGAAAATGGTTTCGTGTCGAGAACATTAGAAAATGGAAAGTGTATTGGAGGAAGATGGGGAGTATCCTATAGTGTAATCTAGTTCCCTCTCCAGACTCAATAAGACCATTAAAGAATCGTTAGAAACTATGTGTTCACAACTTACCCATCGCCTTTCTCCTCCATCAAAAGCCCTAGCTGGAATATTGTAGATACTTTCATGAGTGGCAAGATTGAGAGGGCGGGGGAAATAAATTGTACTTATATTTGAATCCTTTGAATCTATCCATATATATTTCAAAAAAAAAATTGTGATATTTCTTCAAGGATATCAACCCGTGATGATGGTTGGAATCAACAAACTTTCTCAAAACAAAGAACAAATGGAAGAATAACGTCAATGTAGGAACATTGTTCGTATATTTATACCAATGTTGGAATACCCTCACATTGGCCCAAGTTATAACGTGAATGGGAATTCTTAAATGATTCATAACTTTAACTTTAAAGTCATTAAAAGGGATAATGAACCTCATCCTACAAAATAAGCACTTGTATAGAGGCAATGCAGACATTTAATATCAACTACATATATATCTACCATTTCAAGGGAATGTTACTCACAAATCTGATGTTGGTCTAACATCTCAGTGAGTGAACTTCATTCTATTGTCATAGATGTAGAAGAAAAGACTTCCTAGAATTTCTTTGTCCGCCTAGGATATTTAAAAATATCACCAGGAAAGTCAAGTGTCGGTGGTGGCACCTTATTCCTCGTATATCTTTCACTGTTCATAGACAAAAAATGCTTTACACAAATATTAAACCTTGACGACTCCTCAAACGACCACCTAACCTCATTCTTAATGACTTTACGCTTGAACATACGCACTAAAATCCTAGCAACATTTTGGGTTGTCCATAATGGGCATTACGGTAGTAGCTACCAAAAATCTAAAATGTTCCTATTTGAGTGGTAGGTCCCACCTCATCGTGTAGAAGAAACTGCATCTGCACAAGAAACAAACCAGAAGTGGTTGCACTAAATGGAGGTTGAACAACATAGGCAAGCCATGTGTTGTATGAGCTAAATGAGATGAAGAAGGACATTTTCAACCAGGGATGGCAAGCAAATCCAAACCCACGGTGACCTCTCTCACCCGAACCCGAGTCATAGAGTGAAAACCGGCTTGACTGGGCTCGGGTGCCACCCAATATTTCGGGTGCGGGTTTGGGTAGTGTGAAACTCGCTCCTGAAACCCAAAATCACACCCGGTAATATATATATTATGGAAAGTTGTAAAAAAAATTATAGGAAAAAAGTATTTTATGTATTTTGCTGCGGGTCAGGTTTGGGTGAAAAAATTTGAACCCAACGAGTGTGAGTCTGGGTGTTATTTTGCCACCTAAATAGTCTTTGGGTTCGGGTTCGGATGATGATTTCGGGTGTGGGTTTGGGTAGTGTGTAATTCGCACCCGACCCGACCCGTTGTCATCCCTATGTTCAACTAACATGTTTCACAAGGGCATTTTCCTCCACATCCATGATTTTGGGAGTTGTCTTCTTCCTTTTCTTTGATTATTTACATTGGAGATAATGTATTGTTCAAGCATGGGGGTCTTTTTTTGTATGTTTCTATTTTAATAGTTTCTATGTTTGATTTTTTTATTTTTCATGAATAGAATTATTATACTTTCCCTTTATTGAAGTTGTTTTGAATTAAGACCATATGCACATGTATGGAAAAAAATTAAACTTTCACTCGAAAACCTATCCTAAGTTTAGGAAATTTTAGTTTGACCATCTGTTCTTATTTTAACAACCATTTGATCCTTCTAATTGGGTTATGTTTTTACTAGAACTTTTACTTGTAACCTTTGTTCATACCAATTCTTTCTTGAAGCATGAATGATTTAGCTTGGAATTAAGATTTATATGAAATTTTGTTGCTTATATGAGATTGTGTATTGTTTTTTAAGCTGATAAATAAATTGAATATGAATGAAAGGCGGTAAAAGAGATATCAAACATAGTAAGTAGTATAACCCTCTCTTGGTTATTCAACCTAAAATCTAGTTGATCCCCAATGTCTACAAATAAAAAAGGGATATCAAACATAGTAAGTAGTATAACCCTCACTTCGTTATTCTTCCAAAGTTTGATTGGTCCCTAAGTAAGAGAAAATGAAAAATATGTATTTCACTCAAGAAGTTACATCACAAAGTAAGAAATATTGTCTAAATATCTTAGCAAAAATGTCTTTTTAAAAAAATCATGATTGTGTTCATAAAGATAAATAATTGCAACGAGAGGTTTATGGTTAAGCCTATGGCAGAAACTTAGTCTTTGAGGAAGAATCTAATGAAAAGTTTAATAAGAACCTTTGACCTAAATCCTAGGATAATGGCCTTGTGAATTTTGAATAAACTTTGTACTTGCATATGTGTCTAAATTCTTGAAACAATTTATGTGTCTCTATATTTCTTATTTAAGCAAATTGCTTGAAGACAAACAATGATTCAAGCATGAAAGAGTTTGATCAGACAGATTTTTAGTGTTTTTAAACTTGTTATCATTAGAATTTGCATATGATATTTGATTTTATTTCTATTTTATTCCATGATGGTTGTTGCTTTCATATATTTCAGAAAACAATGAAAATTGAAAGGCTGTGACGTATATCCAAATGATCAAGGCTAAGATTGGAGATTCCCGAAGAAATTGAGGAACAATGTAGCAAGTAATGGATATTACAGTTGTAATGGTCTCAGGTCTTTAGGTGCAAGAATAACTAGATTTCTAATTAAAACGACAAGAATAACGACCAACCTATAATGGACACTACGACCATAATAGCCCACGAGCCTCTCCAAAATAAAAAAAGTTTTGGCATAAAATAAAGAGCATAACAGCCTACCCACAATGGGAATTGCGACTATAATGGCTTTCGGACCTTTGACCCAATATAAATCTTATTTCCATACCTTGCCAGGAGAACTTTAGTGATACTTTTGCTTTTAAGCTATTAATGAACATCTCTACGAAAGTAGAGATAATGTCAGATATCAATCGACGAACTAAAATTGGAAGATAGATATTTGATACATAAAAGTCAAAAAGTTGAACCACGACTATTTTCAAGGATTGAGAAACGAAATCATCAAATACACAGGAGATATCTCACAAGAAGGAATGAAGATCAAAGAATACAAAAATATTTCTAGATTATGATGATTGTAAGGAAGACAAAATAATGGATAGTACTCTAAAGCAAAGAAAACGAAAAAGAACAACAAATTGCACTCCCTTAATTTATTGGAAAACAGGAGCATTGAGACCTATAGTCAAGAATCGAGAAAATGTAAAAGTTCGCGATCAACGGCCGAGATGAAGCCTTGATCTTGTAATGGCACTAGAATGTACTTAAGCATCCTAAGGGTATTGCTTCCCTACCATGCACGCCTATATTCACGTGAATGTCCTCTCAGAAGTAACATTTCGATGATATAACAAACATTTTATGTTTGTGTTCCCAAAACTACCAAATCCAACTCAACCCCTCAACAGGTTCTTCCTCTCTTCGATTAACGTTTTCAACAAAGAAGATATCTCTAGAATGGAACTACCTCCTTGTGGTTGGTCATAGGATTTCCACAGAAAATCCAAGCTTCATGTTTAATAGCAAATACTTATGGGAAACTATTCCAGACTGGCCAATCAGCCCAATAAGAATGGCTCAAGTTGGAGACTCAATCCAATTTCAAGCCCACTGAAGCCAGTAAACATGTGCACTTTCACGAGGTAGCTCTCCATTAGAGCGAGACAATGCTCCATCTCAATCATTGGCTCTATATCTCTGACTATGGTGATTTAGACGTCTGAATGTTAAACCTGCAGGTATACTTCCATCTTCGATTGCTAGAGACTTTCATCATCGTGTAAAAGACCTTACACCGAAGACTTCATCGATCTACTGCATATTTTCTATTTCGCTCTAGAATAATTCGAGTATTTATTGAGCTTGAAAACATTTATCAAAACAATAGCAGAAAGTAACGAAGCGGTTGAGGAAACCTAATTGTCCTCAAGTCAGTGATGTATTGTAGAGATGATGTTCCACCCTTCTGTTTAGTTATTATGATTAGTTACGACGATAAAATTTTTGTGTGGAATTGTAGAGGTGCGGCGAGTAAAGCTTTCTATCGATATAGTAAACATTATTTGGATCTATACAAACCAAGCATGTTTATTATTTTGGAAACAAGATGTGACCTTGACAAGCTCAACAAAACTTTAAACAAGTTGGGGTTTTATGAAAGTCTTGCTAGCGAGAATCAAGGATTTTCTGGTGGAATAATTGTTGCATGGAAGAAATCTAAATTGAAGGTGCATCTGTGCTGCAAAGCGCACCAGTATATGCATTTGAGAATTAGTGAGCTTAATGGTAAAGCGTGATTGTTCACGGCAATTTACGCTCGTCCTAATGCTAGTAGCAGAAAGAGTTTATGGGAAGATTTGAAGAATTTGGGTTCTCAAAGTCAGGATCCGTGGATTTTAGCAGGAGACTTCAATGATATTGCCAGCCAAGAAGAGAAGAAGGGAGGCGTACCCGCTTCTATGAGCAAATGCAGAATCTTTCGAGATAGAATAAACGAGTGTAAGCTTATGGACATGAAGGCTGCAGGTCCAAAGTTTACTTGGAGGGGCCCCATCTACCATGGGGGACAACGGATTTATGAAAAACTCGATAGAGTGTTGAGCAATGAAGCTTGGAACTTTCTCTTCCCCGATGCACAGCTTAAAGTTCTAACCAGAGTTGATTTTTCGGATCATCATCCGCTGTTAATTAGCCTTACAAAGAAACTCAGAGATCAGGGGCCTCGTGCATTTCGCTTTGAAAGTGTTTGGCTTATGGATGCTAGCTATAAGGACATGATTTATGGAATTTGGAGAAAAGAGAGTAGTGTGGTTACTAATCTGCAGAATGTGAGAGATGACATCAACAGGTGGAAATTACACACTTTTGGTCAAGTTATTGAATTGAAGAAAGAAATTATGGCAAGACTCAATGGCATTCAAGTGTGTTTACAAAGAAACTTTTACAAGCCAGGTTTGAGAAAGCTGGAGCAGAAGTTACAAAGGGATCTCAATAATAATCTTAAAAAAGAAGAGCTGATGTGGTTTCAGAGATTGCGTGCGGAATGGCTAAGTGATGGAGACCGGAATACAAATTATTATCATCTGAAGACTATTAATAGACGGAGGAGGAACAGAATTACGATGTTAAAAAATGATGAAGGACAATGGATAGATGACATTGAGCAGCTTAAGGTTCTTGTGAATGATTACTACAGGAAGTTGTTTACTATCAAGTATGACTGGAACATCCCCGAGAATACCGATATCTCCTTCCCTCGCATGCAGGATACAGATAGAGAGAATTTAAGTAATCTTATAACGGATGAGGAGGTTAAAAAAGCAATGTTCTCCATGAAACCGTGGAAAGCGCCTGGTCCGGATGGCTTCCCTGCAGGGTTTTATCAGAAATCCTGGGATGTTGTTGGAAAGAATGTATGTGATTTTGTTAAAAAGGTGTGGCATAACCCAGGGATTATCTCTGAGGTGAATCAAACTGACATATGTTTGATTCCTAAAGTAAATCAGCCCCAGTATGTTGCTCAATTCCGGCCAATATCCTTGTGCAATACCTTGTATAAAGTTGTTAGTAAGGTGATTGTGGAAAGGCTGAAAGTTTGTATAGCTTCCTTGATTTCTCCGTATCAAACGGGCTTTGTCCCCGGAAGGTCGATCCATGAGAATATTATCATTACTCAAGAAGTTATGAACATTCTGCAGAAGAAGAAAGGTAGGAAAGGAATCTTTGCCATCAAAATAGATCTCTCAAAAGCCTACGATAAACTTAATTGGGGGTTCATAGCGCAAGTTCTCAGGGAAGCTAATATTCCTGATAACATGATTAATATCATTATGCAATCTGTCAGTAGTGTGGAAACAAATGTAATGTGGAATGGTAGTTGCAGTGAGTTTTTCCGACCTCAACGAGGTATTCGCCAAGGCGATCCCATCTCGCCGTATCTGTTTGTGCTATGTATGGATAAGTTGTCGCACCTCATCGAGTATGAAGTGAGGAAGAAAAAGTGGAAAGCTATTAAGATGGGAAGTCAGGGGCCGAGTATCTCTCATCTTATGTTCGCGGATGATTTACTTCTCTTTGGAGAAGCGTATGAGAAGCAAATGGAGTGTGTTATGCAAACTCTTCAGAAATTCTGCAAGATGTCGGGGCAGGAGGTCAGCCTGGAAAAAACTAGCATGATGATATCTAACAATGTGTCTAGGAGTGATAAGGTGAAGTTATTTCATACTTCTGGATTCCGAGAGGCTAACCACTTCGGGAAGTATCTTGGCGTGCCGTTGAGTGGAAAAGGCCTTAAGAAGAAGGATTATCAGTATCTAGTGGATCAGGTCTCGTCGAGGCTTGCGAGTTGGAAAACTAACCTTTTGTCTTTTGCAGGTAGAGTTACGTTGGCTAAGAGCGTTATCGAAGCTATTCCTACTTACCCTATGATGACAAATCTGGTGCCGAAATCGTGTCTAGAGGAAATTCAGAAGCTACAACGCAATTTAATTTGGGGAGATACGGTTGACAAAAAGAAACATCATGCCGTGCGGTGGGAGACGATTACTCAACCTAAGAAGTTGGGTGGACTGTCCTTGCGAAATCTCGAAATTATGAACAACGCGTGCATAATGAAGTTAGGTTGGAAGCTGTTAAATAATCCCGACGAGCTGTGGTGTCGCGTTCTAAAAGGTCTATACAAGGATATTGACATTCAAATCCCTCCATAAAGTCGAAGGTCGGATTCTGGTGTGTGGAAAGCTATATGCAAGACAATTCCGAAGTTGGCCGAAACTGGTTTCTGAAGTTTAGGTAACGGCAAGATCACAAATGTGGTGGAGGATTGTTGGATTGAGCCTGGTGTGTGCATTGTTGACTTTGATGTTAATGTTCCTAAGGCTTTGATCCATGCTAAGGTGTAGGCGTTATTGAGTGACAGTGGCAATTGGAATTGGGCAGAATTGGAGAAGTGGATGCCTGCAGGTTTGATTAATAAGCTGCATGCTGTTATGCCTCCTCAGGATATGCAAAATGATGACAAATTTATTATAGCAGGAACGATTTCAGGGTGCTACATGGTAAAAGAGATGTATAATTCTCTTGCAAACTATGGCGAGGATTCGGTTGATCCGGATTGGTCGAATATTTGGAAAATTGAAGCGTCAGAGCGTGTCCAAAGTTTTATTTGGCTTATGAAACATGACAGGATTTTAACAAACTACAGCAAAAGCAGAAAAGGTATGGGGACGGCAGCCTGCTTGATGTGTGGAAACGTGTGCGAAGATTCATTGCATGTGTTTCGTGACTGTGCTAAGGCCCGGCAGTTGTGGAATACGATAGTGCCAAACGAAATCGTGAGCAACTTTTTTATTTTGGATTATGATGCTTGGAGTTCTCTTAATATCAACATAAGGAGTAGAAATGGGAGAGATTGGAAGAATATCTGGGCCTTCGGGTGCTATTTCCTTTGGATGTGGCGTAATAAAGAGCAGCATGTTGCGGCTTATATCCGTCCGTTTGATCCAGGAACTTTTGTTTTTCAGAAAGTTAAGGAGTATGCGGAAGCTATCAGTATGAATAAAATTGTTATGGGGAGGAATATGGAAACTAAGGTGATTGCTTGGTCGCCTCCGAAGAGAGATTGGGTTAAGTTAAATGTAGATGGAGCTATGAAAGACAATAATGTTGCAGGTTGTGGCGGAGTTATTAGGAACGAACATAGCGTTTGGGTGGGAGGTTTCGCTAGATTTCTTGGAGATTGTAATTGTTTTATAGCAGAGCTTTGGGGTCTGTTTGAGGGAAACAAGCTTATTGTATCTTTGGGATACCTTAAGGTGGAAATTCATGTGGACTCTATTCTGGTGGTGCAGGCTATTGAGAGGGGGTACTCGAATATGCGGGAAAGTTTGACAATCATTAATCAAATAAGGAGTTTATTGGAGAACCTAGAGGATTATTGTTTGTGTCATTCGTACAAGGAGGAGAATAGATGTGCGCATTTGTTAGCTAATATTGGTTGTAGTATTAGGCCAGATTATATTGTTTTTTCGACAGCTCCAACTAGTATTGTGAGTGTGTTAGAGGATGACAGACGAGGTCGTTCGTCTGTCAGATTGGTGTGTGTAGTCTTTTCTTTGTTGTTTGGGCTTCGGCCCTCTTTGTTTAAAAAAAAAATGATATAGTTTTTTCATATTTAAAATTTGGCTGACAAATGATGCATATTTTAGTAATTATTATAATTTAATTTTGTTGGTCCTATTAAACCAATTTAGTTGGGAGTTACGCAGGAATTCCATATTTTAAAAAACTACTGCATAAGAATATAATTATTTAATCTTTTGTGAATTTTTTTTTTTGAAAAATTGTCGCTTAAGAAATATCTAAACATACTATTCATATACAATATATAGTCTCTAATCATTTAGTAAAATTCAATATTAGTTTATAATATATTATTTCATTTTTTATAAGATACATTAACGGTCATTTGTATACATGATTTTGGTAAGTAATTACTAAAATAATCTTGGGTCATGCTAACGAGTGCCCCAGGGGCACTGGTTAAGCATTCCAAATTAAGAAAATAATTTAGATTCAATGCATTGAATACACCTAATTTTCTTTAAAAAGTTAATCATTTATATTTTCAGTTCGTTTAATACATATATTTTAGGTAAAAATATATTTTTTTACTTTATTAAATAATATTTAACTTATCTTTTTAATCTCTTAACCAGTGCCCCTGGGCACTCGTTAGCATTACCCAATAATCTTTTGGAACTTACAAGATAAACACTAAATTAATATTTATCAATAAAGATTTGATTTAGTGTGGATTTTCGAACATTTGATTTTCTAAGATTTGATTTTCTTTTTAACATATTTACTTTTAAAATCCTTAGATAGATATAGTCATTAAACTCAATTCATACATGTTGATATCAGCTTTATTTTTAGGGTAATGCTAACATGTACCCTAAGGGCATATGTTAAGAAACTTACAAATAGAAATTTTGTATTGAAAAAATAAATAAACAAATAAATTTTAAATATTTAATAAAAGCAGTGCACAATTTCCAAGAAAAACATTTCTACATTTAGTTCTTAACATGTGCCTTTAGGGCACACATTAGCATTACCTTCATCGGGTAATGCTAACATGTGCCCTAAGGGCATATGTTAAGAAACTTACAAATAGAAATTTTGTATTGAAAAAATAAATAAACAAATAAATTTTAAATATTTAATAAAAGCAGTGCACAATTTCCAAGAAAAACATTTCTACATTTAGTTCTTAACATGTGCCTTTAGAGCACACATTAGCATTACCTTCATCATCGTAGTTGTCACTCATTACCATATTCCATCTCTTTCAAAGGTTTTAACTTTTCTTATATTTTTATTGTCACATGTTTCACTAGTTTGTTTTCATATATAATCTCACGTCTTTTGTTTTTTTTTTTTTTGTTCCTTACCATTTTGATTTTTGTTATTACTTGAAATTACAATGGAAAGTTATATGAGTAAAAAGATTTGAAAAAAATTATCTGTTGATAATTTCACAACGATGAAAATGCACTCTAAAAAGGAACTCAGATCCTACAAAGCTATCTGTAAAACCGATTCATATTTGTAGGCATTTGATACATCACTTCAAACAATAACAAATCAAGTGATCAACACACTTTCTTCTGGTGGCTTCGAAGTTCGAGCTCTTTTCAAATTGCTGAAATAGATTATAGACGGTCTTCTTTAGATGAATAAAGAAGTTTCCAGAGTTATTTTGGAGTGCAAGAAAAATATATGAAACTGTTTAATTTAGTGGATGACATAAATTACGGGTGACTATTTTATTTGTTTTTTCTAACTTTTAGTTCTATATTAATAATATAGCATTTTTTAACAATGAAAATGCTATATTATTAATTCATGTTAAAAACTATTAAAACTCTTTTTTTTTCACTTTTCAATGCAAATTCAAGGGGAGATGTGAAGTCTTGGGTTTTCAAATTTTTTCATTTTCTTAGATCTTAGAGGTAATTAAATATTAATTACAATAATAATGGTATAATTATTGAATTGAAAACTAAATAACACCTCATAATTATTATTTATTTCTTAATTTCATAATTTTGAAAGTCAAAAGTCTTTTTTTTTAAATAATTTCTTTAGATGATTTGCATTTTAAAGTTTTAAAAGGAATTGAGAAATAATAATTGAAAAAAAATAAAAGAATAAAGAATAAATTAAATAATGTTAGAATTTATAAAAAATAAATTTCTTTTGAAAAGTCTCGAAACCCAATTTTTTGAAATTTCAATTAAAAAATATTATTTTCTTAAATCTTAAAGACAATTAAATGACAATTACAATAATAATAGTCAAATTATCGGTTAATGACCTTACGAAATGTTATTAGTGAATGAAATAATTATTATTGAATTGAAAACTAAATAATTTTTCATAATTATTATTTATTTCTTAATTTCAGAATTTCTGAAGTCAAAAAGAATTATTTATTTTTTTTGTAAGTAATTTTTTTAGATGATTTCCATTCTAAAGTTTTAAAAGGGATTGAGAAATAATAATTGAAATAATAATAATAATAATAATAATAATAATAATAATAATAATAATAATAAAGAATAAATTAAATAATGTTATAATTTAAAAAATATATAAAAATATCTTTTGGAAAGTCTTTTAATGCATGGTACTGGAAAGTATTAAACAATTATTTTTAACATGAATTAATTAAAAATTGCTTTATAAATTGTCACACAAGTTCAAAGCACTTTTAAAGGAATATATTATTGAAAATTGTAATAATACTATATTTAAATTTTATTGAATTGTTTTTTTATTATGTTTATTTTAGTTTTGATAAAAATAATTTTAAGATAGATTTAAGCTTAATCAACATTTTAACATTTTAGATAATTATATTTTTAAAGAAATTATATTTTTTAATGAAAAAAAAAGTCAAAATAGTGTAATTTTAGATTTAGAATTTGGGTCAACATGTTACCCGAATGTATGTATAAATAGCATAAAAAATAATATTTATAAATAGCACCTTAGATTAAATGATAGCGTTTATTTTAAATTTGTATGTGCCAATAATTTTTCTTCAATTAAAATATATTTTTATTCCATAATTAGAGAAAGCCATAACCAATTGGATATTGGAATACCAATGTATTAAATCCTTATTATTGAATTGGAAACTAAATCATGTTATGATTTATGATGGTATAATAAATTAAATCATATTATGATTTATGATGGTACAATAAATTAAATTTCATGCGTTATGTTTTTTTATGCAAATCAATCCGTTTATGATGTTTGTACCTATACTTTATTACTAAAATAATATTTTAGTGATTTACTAAAGTTTTATTTAATTATTTTTTAGTAAAATTTAGTAATATATTAACTATAATTAAAATTACTATTAAAATATAACAGATTATATTAAAATTTCAATTTATCAAAAAAATATAATGATAGAAGAACTACTAATTAAAATTATAATCAAAACTACTAGAAAATGTTATAAATATTTGTGTACGATAAAAGAACATGCGACAATTATGATAGGAAAATACATAAATTTGTTATGAAAAAGATAAATTTATCATTCTTTTTACATTTCTACAATTATATAGTATCATTTTATTTAATTAGTACACATAACATAATGTTTTATCACCGCATCAAAAGTAAGTTTTGTCTACTTATAAGAACATAGAAAATAGTATACATTAATTGTAATGATTGTAATTATTATAATAATATACATTAAACTTAGAAACTTTTAAGGAGAGTTGTCATACATTTTATGCTTGTAAAAATGGTTTAATATCTCAAATAGGTTTAATAAATTTTTAGAATTAACTCATTTGAATTCAACTGGGGTTTTTTAAATCATCTAAATTGACGGGTAGATGTGAATGTATTTGAGATATTTGTTAACTCATCTGAATTGACAGGTAGATGTGAACGGATATGAGATACCAACTATTGACTGGTCATTTTAATGACTATAACATTGTTGTTATGTTGTATAATTTGATCTACATTCTATTTTTAGCATTTCGTAGTTGACAAGACTTAGAAGCATTTCGTAAGGAAATATCAAAATGTTTGCTTATAAGAAAAGATGTAAGCATAGATCCACGTGTGGATGTGGACGTTACGATTTAAGTTGAACCTGAGGTGACAGTGCTAAGAGAAACCATAATCCAGTCAATGAATCTCTTAGGAATACTCACTTCCTGCATAATATGCTCCAATGCTAACCAGTCAACCACACCTAGCCTTTTAGTCATAATCTTCGAGATAATTATGTAGAACGTAGAGCAAACAGCAATTGGCCGATACTCCTCAATATTCTTTGTAAAAGAACTTTTAGGAATCAGTAAAAATTGAGCAGACAAGAGCTATCAAAAAATTCATGAACAGCAGCAATCAAATCACTTTTTATTATGTCCCAAGTGCATTTGAAAAAGAAAGAATTGTAGCCATCGAAACCTGGAGCAGATAGATCATTAATCTCCTTCCAGGCTTCATAAATTTTAGTATCGTTAACAGGACTGATCAGGCTAGCTCTTTAGGCCACATTCATCTGTTTACCATATCTTATACCTGGTACATTGATACTAGGCAGAAGAGATAACCTAGTACCCATTAGCTTCTTATAATAATTCAGAACAGTATCTTCAATGTCAGCAGGGGTATTAATGCAAGTCCCATTACCTTCAAATAAAGCATGAAAAAAACTGCTATTACTATCCCCCAACATAAGCCAATCAATTTTCGATCTCTGCTTTAGGATATCTTCATCAATGGAATGCCAATAAAGAAGCTCATCAATACAGTTCTTAACCTTCTCAATCAGATCTCTATTCAACCTATCCACTTGTAAATCCCGCTGAGCCTGGTCAAGATTAGCTCTTGCATTTATAATGTGGGTCTTAGCCTGCAGGAGAGGAGAGTGAAACTTATGAAGAATAGGTTGAAGTCTCTCTAACTTGTACCAAAGAATCTCCATGGGTCTGCCATCAAAATTCACATTCCAACTCTTCTTAACTACATCCAAAAAACTAGGAACCTTAGAAACAGAGTTTATAAATTTGAATCTTCTAGTTTTCCTGTAAAAAGGCTTCTGATTAGTAATATGGAGCTAAGCATGGTCAGATGTATGGGGAGGAAGAATGTGAAGAGTACTATTCAGATGATTTTGAAACCAATCTGCATTCCCACCATTTCTGTCTTGGGATTTAAGAACATTATTAAAGTCTCTGAGGATGCACCAAGGCCCCTGAATATTAAGGCTAGAAGATCATTCCACTGTATTTTCCTCTGTTCCAGTTTATTCAAAGCATATATAGCAGCCAACCAAAACTTAAAATTCCCATTGATGTCATAGATAGAACAATGGATCATCTGGCTGGTTTGACTAATAGCTTTCACAATAATACTCTTATTATTCCATTGAATCCAAATTCTACCATTTCCATGGGATAAGTAGTTATCAATATAGCTGTCACCTAATTGTAACTTATTTCTAATAGTAATGGCCTTACAAGCTTTCACCCTAGTTTCAATCAAAATGTTAATATCAGCACTAAGGTATCGGAGACGGGAGTTAATCTCCTTAATCTTAGTGGATTTATTCAAGCCCCTAATATTCCAAGCTATTATCATTGACCATATTTTTGAAGCTCAAGTAGATCATTCAAAATCCCGAGAGCATCAAACCCATTTCCAAATGATAACTTTCCAGACATATTAGAATTACCTTCCTGAATCAGTTTCTTACCTCTATCCTTCCCACTCTTGGTGACTTCAATCCACTTCTCAGAATCTTTGACTATCTCAAGGCCTTGGGCAGAAGTTGTATTTGTAACAGCTTCCTTCACAGAGCTGGGAACCACAGTTGGTATGGCTGGTGCTGGAACCACTACAGAACTTCTAGCTTTATCCACCTCAACAGGTTTAGACTTTGGCTTCCACTGCATCCCTTTTGACTTAGGTTTATCAAGTTGTGACTAACTTTTTAACAAGAACTACATAAAAGAGGTCTCCATTCATACTCTATTGGCTGCAACATCTTGTCTCCATTTTATATCTAATGGTGATGGTTTGAGGCAAGTCTTTTGTAATATCCATTTCCACTAATATTTTGGCGTAAGAAACCCGAAGACGATTGGCTATGCATTCATTTGTGACAATTGGGTTTCCAAGCGCACTCCCAATCTTTTTAAGAATTCTTTCCCCCTAGAGATACAAAGTCAAGAGAGGAAGTTTAACCCAGATGGGAAGAGTTCTCAGTAAATCATCTTTAAGATTGAAATCCAGCCGCCATTCACGAATTAGAAGAGGCATACTCCAAATAGTATAAGGACCTCTCATAAGTACCTCATCACGATCTCGAAAGGACTTAAATCGAAGGATGAAATACCCTTCTTCATGGTAATACATATCTGGAAGATGAACAAAGTTCCAACTCTTATCCATAAAGTTTTTGACATCATTCATGCTAAGTTATCCACCCAGAGCATATAAGACAAGCGACGATTCCCAGAATTTGAGTTCACAAGAGATATCTTCAACTTATATCTCTACCTCAATCGCCCCATTCACTATTTTTGGAGCTATGAAAGACATAGTCCTCCCCTTTGCAGGATTCCTATTATCATTCAAAACATCAACCCATAATTTCCTATCTTCATCAGATTTGGGAATTAGGGTTTCTGCAGTCTTAGCAACTTCAATAGGTTTAGGACTCTCTACAACAACTTATTCAACCTCTTTGCTCGAGCTAGCTACAGTCAGAGACACCTGAGATGTCGAACGACCCTAAGAAATCGAATCATCCTTAGAGTTCGAAGAAGATACAATTAGATTACCAGATGCCGGCGGCGGGGGCACCGTTTTCTTCGGACGCCCAGGTCGCCCCATTTTAATTTCTATCTTTTAAATCTTTATTTTGATGTTGTTTTATATTAATTCAGTACATAATTCATTTTTTTTACCATAGATACGATCTATTTTTATTTCTCATTATTTTTCAATATAACAGCTATAGATTGTTCATTGTATTGAAGGTCCTTAAAACATAGATACCTACTGTAGAGTGTTCATTTTAATGTCTATCTTTTAAATCTTTCTAACTAATTATTTTATATAATTAGTTAGATAATCATAAATTCAAACTTTATAAATGATAGTTTAGTAGACATGTGATGTAAAGCCAGACAGGACCCGTGCGATAGCACGGGTTTCTTACTAGTATTCATCATATTTTTTTAATAACTTTTAAAATTCTTACAAACAATTTGCTCTTTTTTTTAAATTTTTCATTTAAAAATGCTGACATGTCTAGTGCAGAGAAAATGAAATCAGAATCTTGAAGAAAAATAAAAAATACATTATCCAATTTTACCTTTTTAGAAAAAACATTACAGCCATTCATTACAGTATTCCGTTTCTTTCAAAGGTTTAAACTTGTTTTCGTATATAATCTCATGTCTTTTGTTTTCTGTTGTTCCTTATCGTTTTGTTTTTTTGTTGTTACTTGAAGTTGCAATAGGGAGTTATATGAATAAAAGATTAAAAAAGCATTATCTACTGATCAATTCACAACAACGAAATTGCATTATTAAAAGGAACTCAGATCCTACAAAGCGCACTATCAAAAGGAACTCAGATCCTACAAAGCTATATGCATTTGCAGGCATTTGATACCTCACTTTAATCAAGAGATCAACACACTTTCTTCTTCAAAGTTCGAACTCTTTCATTCGAATTGCTTAAACAAATTATAGAAAGTCTTCTTGAGATGATTAAAGAAGTTGTCAGAGTTATCTTGGAGTGCAACAAAGATATATGGAAATGTTAGGAACTGTTTGATTTAGTGGATGAATATTTCGAAAATAGTTTACATACACTGGATTGGAAAAGTGTTTAAAAAGAGCTAGGGATTGTCAATTGCTTATTCTCATAGCGATTCAGCGGTTCGAGGAAGAATCCGAACTAGGAGATAAATGTTATGCAAGAACTTTTTTTTTGGAAATCTTGGTATCCGGCCTTGCGACCGACTAATCCAAGAGGGACCAATCCCACCGTCCAATAGCGGGGGCCCCGTTTAAAGCTAGAACAAAGTTCTGTATGGACTGGCCCACTCAAGGATTGATAGCACCTAGCAGGATTCGAACTCAGGACCTTGAGAGGTTGATGTTTTAATGTCTATCTTTTAAATCTTTCAGGTTGATGTTTGTAGCAGGGACATTAGGAGAGCAAGGACTGTTGTGCTGCAGAGAATCATAAAACAGCCTGACATTTAAAGAATCATTAGGAGAGCAAGGACTGCTGTGTTGAATTATGTTTGTGTAGAAGATGTATAATGTAATAGGACATATGTCTTCACAATTGCAGCTATAGAAAATTTCTATTAGTCTGCTAATTTACTTTTATCTTTTGATTATGTATGGTTTTGTTTTACTTTTGATTATGTATGGTTTTGTTTTACTTTTATCTTTGATTATCCATTTATCTTTTAAGAGACTTATAAATATTCTAATCAAAATTAATGTGTTCAATTCTTGATGGATAATATTACTTTAATACATATTTAACCCTTTTATATGTGTATGAGATTTATTCAAACAATACATAAGGTGTGTTGATGCAAAGAAAAATAACAAATTTTTTAAAAATACTTGTCTGAATTGTCCGGCAAGTGTTGTATGAGTGTTATATGGGTGTAAGACATTAATTCAAAGAGTGTCAAAGCAAAGAAAAAGACAATTTTTTAGTGACATTTGTCTGACTTTTCCATCACTTATTAGGATTTGACACGTGTTGTACGCAGTGGTGGAGCCAAGGGTGACCGGGGAAGGCCACGACCACCCCATTACTTTTTAGAAAAACAATTTATGATGGCGGAAGGCTGCGTTACGCAATGAATAATTATGTGCACAAATACAGAGTAAAAAAAACTTTTCATTGGCTTTATATATTGATAATTTAATAATATTTGAGTGTATGGTCAAATATTGTTAGAAATAACTGGTTCATTCACTTTAGAAGTTGGAACTGCCGTCCCTCTCCAATCACTCAAATAGATTAAATATTATTTTATCACTAATATGATTAATTATGTTTTTTTATAATGTATAGGAAAATATTTATAAAAAAATTAATTATTTTCTTTTTAAATATAAATTTATAAAAGATAAACACTCTGTATCTTTGAATTTAGTTGAGTACTAATCATCCAATCAATAATATGATTCAATGCCATGCCATTTTTTTATTTTAATTTAAAATAAATTAAAATTTTAACACAAATTATCGGTATCCAATTTAAGTTTATGAATATCAAAGAATTTACCTTTGTAAAATTATATTAATTGTCAACAAATTTAATACTATAATCAATATTTTTGATTTTTGTAATGTATTCAAATAATCTTATGTTTAAGGACAAATGTAACTATATATAAAGGTATTCAAAGTTGTTTGCAAAGAAGGTATGTTCTAAGGTTAATAAAGCTGGAAAAAAGTTGCAGGCAGACCTTAATGTTATTCTCAAACAGGAAGAACTTATGTGGTACCAACGATCTAGGGCAGAATGGTTAGTGGACAGTGACCGGAATACGAAATACTATCATTTGAAGACCATAAATAGAAGAAGGAAAAATAAAATTACCATGCTTAAGAATGATAGTGGTGCATGGATTGAAGATAAGGATGAGTTGAAAGAGTTGGTTAACAATTTCTACAAAAAGTTGTTCAAGATCAAAGTCAATTGGAGCACTGCGGAGCTAACAAAGGTCACGTTCCCTTGTATGCAAGATTCGGTTATGCAAAGGCTCGATGATTCTATCAAAGATGAAGAGGTGAAACAAGCTCTTTTTGCTATGAAGCCTAGGAAGGCACCAGGACCTGATGGATTCCCAGCTGGGTTTTATCAAAAATCCTGGAGTATTGTTGGGAAGAAGGTGTGTGATTTTGTGAAGCAGACTTGGAATAATCCGGGGAGTATTGCGGAGGTGAACAAGACTGATATTTGTTTGATTCCAAAGGTGTGCCATCCTCAAACGGTAGCTCAATTTCGGCCTATCTCGCTGTGCAATACGATATACAAGATTGTTAGTAAGGTTTTAGTGGAAAGGTTGAAGGAGTGCATGCCCGCGTGGGTGTCTCCTTTCCAGACCGGATTTGTGCCAGGGAGAACAATTCATGAAAATGTTATTATTGCTAAAGAAGCCATGAACATCCTACAGAAGAAGAAGGGAAAGAAAGGACTATTTGCAATCAAAATTGATCTCTCAAAAGCTTATGATAAGCTTAACTGGGACTTCATTGCGCATATTTTAAAGGAATTAAAGTTACCAGAGAATATGTTTGACTTAATTATGCACGCCGTTAGCAGTGTGGAGACGAATGTTATGTGGAATGGTAACGGGAGTCAATTTTTTAGACCTCTGAGAGGTATTCGTCAAGGAGATCCCTTATCTCCATATCTCTTTGTGCTCTGTATGGATGAGTTATCCCACCTGATCGAGCAAGAGGTGTTGGAGAATAAGTGGAAAGGTATCAAAATGGGAAAGCAAGGGCCTAGTATATCGCACCTAATGTTCGCGGACGATTTACTTTTGTTTGGAGAAGCTACGGAAAGCCAAATGCGAAGCGTTATGCAAGTGCTCCAGAGGTTCTATCATTTATCTGGGCAGGAGGTGAGTATTGAGAAAACAAGTATGATGTTTTCAAACAATGTGCCTAAAAGTATTAAAGTGAAATTGCTGCAAACATCTGGGTTTAGGGAGACATCGCAATTTGGAAAATATCTCGGTGTTCCGTTAAGTGGAAAGAAACTGAAGCGAATAGATTATCAGTATTTGGTGGAGCAAGTCTCGTCGAGGCTTGCGACTTGGAAAACTAACGTTTTGTCTTTTGCAGGTCGGGTTACGTTAACAAAAAGCGTCATTGCATCCATCCCCATCTATCCCATGATGACAGATCTGATTCCTAAAGCGTGTATTGAGGAAATTCACCAAATGAAAAGAAATTTCATATGGGGCGATATAGTCGACAAAAAAAGGTTTCATGCTGTCAAGTGGGATACACTGCAGATGCCAAAGAAGCTAGGTGGGCTAGGTTTGAGGAATATAGAAGTTATGAACAAAGCTTGTTTGATGAAGCTGAACTGGAACTTGATGAACAACTCTAAGGATCAGTGGTGTGAAGTCTTAAAAGGTCTATATGGAGAGGTTACAGTGCAGAACTTTCCGTGTAGCAGAAGCAACGATTCTAGCCTTTGGAAGGCCATCTGTAGGGTCATGAAACCTATGTTGAGTACTGGTTTCTGGTGCATAGGAAATGGGCAGACTATTGATATTCTTAAGGATTGTTGGATGGCTCCAGGAAGTTGCTTAGATGATCATGGGATAGTGGTTCCTGAAGCAATTCATGGTGCTAAGATTAGAGACCTTTTGGATAGTCATGGGCAATGGAATTAGACTGAGATTCATAATTGGATGTCGCTTCCCTTGATTCAGAAGCTTCGAAATATAGCTCCCCCGCATGAAGACCAAGGGGAGGATAAGCTCATTGTTGCTGGCACAGGAAATGGCTCGTTCTCGATAAGGGACATGTATTTAGCTCTTTTGGAAGCGGATGAGGATCGCTTGGCAGACTCTGATTAGAATCAAATTTGGAGTTTAAACGTTTCCGAACGGGTTAGAACTTTTAGTTGGTTACTTAAACATGATAAAATTCTAACTAACTTCAGCAAGAGTAGGAAAGGCTTAGGGTCTGCATCTTGTAACTTATGCGGCCATGTTTGCGAAACCACTTTGCATGTGTTCCGCGATTGTCCGAAAGCCATGCAGCTTTGGTGCACTATTGTGCCAATGGGAATAGCTGAGGAATTTTTTCAAGTGGAGCTTGATGGCTGGATCAGATTAAATCTCAATAAAAACTTGTTAACAGAAGTGGATTGGAGGTGTTGGTGGGCTGTAGGGTGCTATTTTCTATGGAGTTGGCGTAACAAAGAGGAACATGTTGATTCCTTCCTTCGGCCGTATGATCCGGGTGCTTACATTGGGCAAAAGATCAAGAATTATAAGGATGTCGTTCGAGTTAATTCTTTGGTTATGGATAATAATAAGTTGACAAAGTGGATTGCTTGGGAGCCACCGATTAGAAACTGGCTTAAGCTTAACGTTGATGGAGCACGGAAGAATAACAATCTTACTGGTTGCGGTGGGTTGATTAGGGATGATAAAGGCACTTGGAGGGGAGGTTTTTCTAAGTTCCTAGGTGATTGTAGTATCTTCTTGGCCGAGCTCTGGGGAGTTTATGAGGGAATCAAACTAGCCTTATCCTTGGGAATTAGGGAAATGGAAATCAGTGTGGACTCTATCCTGGTGGTCCATGCTATCGAAAAAGGAAATTCAAATGATCGGGAGAGCTTAACAATGATCTCCCAAATTCGTAGACTCATGGGAGATTTTGAAAATGTTAGTGTTACTCATTCTTTCAGGGAAACCAACCGGTGTGCGGATGTGTTGACTGATATTGGCTGCAAGGCTCAGGAAGATTTTATTCGTTTTGTGTCTCCTCCTTTTAGTTTAATTCGTCTCCTAGATGAAGACGCTAGAGGTCTCCTGACTGCTAGAGTCGTTTCTGTGTAGTCTTCTGTTTTTTCGGGCTTCGGCCCTCTTTGTTACCAAAAAAAAATGTAACTATATATAAAAACAGGAAAAATTAATTAAACCCATTATAATAAGTGAATTTATTAGTAGATTCTACTAATTTATTAATTGTATCAATTTTTTTTATACAAATATATTTCAGTATTTTAAAATAATATTAAAATTATAAAATTATTTCAATCAAGTATAGATTTATTTATCACTACTGTTTGTTAGGGGCAACTCGGAGGGTCAACGAGAGAGCATTTTAACTTTGAACACACCTTTGTGAGAGACACACCACGTCTCCACTGTTTGTTAGGAGCAACTCAGAGGGTCAACGAGAGAGCATTTTAACTTTGAACACACCTTTGTGAGAGACACACCACGTCTCCACCTAAAACCTTAAGGTGATAGAACGGAACGCCTTCTACCCACCACCTGCAGGAAGTGAATCAACACTCCCCCTCAAGTGTGAGTCTTACACAATGCTCCCCCTCATGTGGAAGCTCTCTCTTCCACATACACTTGTACCACCATTGACACTCAACGGAACACCTTTTACCCACCACTTGCGGGAAGTGTTTCGATACAAGTGAGTCGGTCCCTATCTCGAAACCAAAGGCTCTGATACCACTGTTAGGGGCAACTCGAAGGGTCAACGAGGGAGCATTTTAACTTTGAACACACATTTGTGAGAGACACACCACATCTCCACCTAAAACCTTAAGGTGATAGGTATGTGGGTTCTCTCATTTATAAAGTGTTCATTCTTCTCTTTTCTAACTAATGTGGGACTTCTTCCTCACACTTAATTCTCAACACTGTTAACACAAATGACAAGATATTAGTTTAACAATGATATAAGTAATATTAGTGTTAAAAGTCAATATTATATTAAAAATTGAAAAAAATAATTATTTTGAAACAATTTTTTCTATAAATTAACAAATCCCTCTTTCAAGGACAAGGAGCAATATTGTTTAGCACCTATTTCTATCACTTTTAATATCGAATGACTCTTCACATTTATAATTTTCGCCAATTACATTAGTTTTATTCTCATTTATTTATTGTGCATGTCTATTATTTATTTGGAAGTTCATCTCATTCCTCTCTGTATTTTTTAATTTTAAGACTTTTATTTTGGAAAAATGTAAAATTTTAATTATAAAGTTTAATTTTAGGGTTGAAATTGTAATCTTCTATTTAAAAATATTGTTATCTTGATCAATTGTATTAGACAAAAATATTTTGATATATGTTTTCTTAATATTTTATTATTATTTAAAAAATTTGTAAAAATATAATTTAATTATTCTTATAATTTTTATTTTAGTTTGTCGGCCATCCCATCTTTTTTATCCTAACTCCGCCGCTGGTTGTACGAGTGTTATACAAGTGTCAGACACCGCGACACGCCTATTCCTAAAATTTTTCATGCTTCATAGCCCCAAACAGTTCATACAGTAAGGTTGTTTTAACCGTAAATGATGAAGTAATTGGTTGGTTTTGAGGTCGTCATGTTGCATCATCCAAACAAAGGCTCCACCCTCTTGCAACCCAAATCTTCCATATTCTACTCCAATTATCAATAGTTGCAATGTTATTGTTATTGCCACTTATCTCAAAAGCACTCGCAACAGTGAAAACCCCTTCATATGTGCCACTCCACAAACTTGATATCACATTGAATAGCACTAACTTCAATAGAAAAAAAAAATATTAAAAAGAAAACAAAAAAACAATAACTATACTTGTGTGTAGGTGCACCTAGTCTCGATGAGCATTTGTCTAATGCGATATTTGAGTAAGATTGATATTCAAAATTATTTTGGGTAACTAAACTAAAAAAAACTCCACGTTATTCTCATAAAAGAATTTTTTAGGATCTTCACATTGTATTTTTTTTAATCTTGGGTAAATAAGTTTTTGGTCCCTATAAATATTGTAGTTTTTATTTTTAGTCCCTTCCTGAATTTTAGGCAATGGTTTTTACAAAAAAACCGTTGTCAAAACCAGCTAAAACCGTTGTCAAAATCAAGGAGAGACTAAAAATGAAATTGTAATATTTATAGGGACCAAAAACTTATTTAACCCTTAAATCTTTATTATCTTTATTTTTATAATAGTAATAAAATATAATAATTAAATAAAAAGTTTAATAAAATAATCCAACAAATCTAACATTTTGACAATATATCTTAATAATTATATAACGGTTATTAGGCGAGCGTCAACATTCTATTTAACTTTAGATTTTTATTTTACAATCTTATGGATTTCATACATCAATAATGGAAATAAAGTGGATTTCTTCACCAATGTATAACATGACTATACCCCCAACAACCACCGCATCAATGCATTTGATGACATATATTGATATAGATGAGTGGCATGAATATTTCATCCAATATAATCTAAAGTTCATGCATATTTTTCAATTGGTCCAACTAAAATCGTTAATAAGATCAAACAATATTTGAAAGCTCAATATTTACAAAAATAATGCATAAATGGTTTTAGTTATAAGAATAAGATTTGGGTTTGTATCTGGCCTTAAGTTTTGATGATAACAAAACATAGTTTCTTTACAGTAATTTTGTACCCTAATAATTTTGTCTAGTGTGTAACAAAATGCTAACAGGTTCCGACTCTTAAGAAGTGACATGTGACATCATCAATTTCTAAACTTAACACACTCTGACTCTAAAGGGATAACAAAGTGTGCTTTATAAAGATAAGTCAAGTCTAGAACGCTTCTGAAGAACGATCATCAAATAGCTTCTGATCCTGAAACCTCTGAAGATTGGAATATAAGATCAAAAAGGTTTTACGTGAGAAAATAGTACACATTACAAGATCAAATATTCTTTCAACTACATTGTTTTTGTGGATAAAAGACACTACTATTGTACCAATTGTCTCCCATTTTCACAAATGGTTATGCAAGGATGCAACTATACATTTATGGAATTCCATCTTCACCCTCCAATAGATCTTTTCTTTTTCTATATAAAGAAGGCTTGGAAAATTGGAAGAATAAAAATCCTTTAAGAACATGAACGAGAACACTACAATTATGTGAGAAAAGAAAAGCATCAAGCAAGGAACTTTTGTTCACACACTTGCTCTCAAACATTTTTTTGTTAATCATTGTACTTCATTAGTGTAATTTGCTTTCATGGAAGCATTCTTGTAACACATGAAGGATAGAAAAACACTTAGAAAGGGGGGGTTTGAATAAGTGTAGCTTTAAAAACTAGACAGATAAAAACAAATTGCACAGTTATTTTTATCCTGGTTCGTTGTTAACTAAACTACTCCAGTCCACCCCCGCAGAGATGATTTACCTCAACTGAGGATTTAATCCACTAATCGCACGGATTACAATGGTTTTCCACTTAGTCAGCAACTAAGTCTTCCAGAGTCTACTGATCACACACTGATCACTCCAGGAACAACTGCTTAGATACCCTCTAAGACTTTTCTAGAGTATACTGATCCACACGATCACTCTAGTTACAACCTGCTTAGATCACTTCTAAGACTTCCTAGAGTATTCTGATCCACACGATCACTCTAGTTCCTTACAACTTAATGTAATCAATTCTAAGAGTATTACAATTGCTTCTTAAAAGCGATAATCACAAACTGTGATATTTCTCTTAATCGTTTAAGCTTAATCTCACTAATATATTACAACAGCAATGTAGTGAGCTTTGATGAAGATGAAGATTCTGAGCTTTGGATTTGAACAGAGTTTCAGCAAGTTAATAAGCGTTGTTTTGTTCAGGATCGTTAACCTTGCTTCTCATCAGAACTTCATATTTATAGGCGTTGGAGAAGATGACCGTTGAGTGCATTTAATGCTTTGCGTGTTCCGTACAGCATCGCATTTAATGTTATACGCTTTTGTCAACTACCTCGAGCCTTGTTCACGCTGTGTCTACTGACGTAGCCTAGAATAGCTTTTAACGTTCCTTTTGTCAGTCAGCGTAGCTTGCCACTTGTACTTTCTTCTGATCTGATGTTTGTGAATACAACGTTTGAATATCATCAGAGTCAAACAGCTTGGTGCAAAGCATCTTCGGATCTTCTGACCTTGAAGTGCTTCTGAGCGTGATACCATCAGAACTTCAGTGCTTCTGTTCTCTTGTTCTTCTGATGCTTCCATAGACCCATGTTCTGATTCTGCTTCGACCATCTTCTGATGTCTTGCCAGACCATGTTCTGATGTTGCATGCTGAACCATTTGAGACAAAGCTTCTGAGCGCTGAATTATGCGTACTCTTTATATATATTTCCTGAAAGGGAAATTGCATTGGATTAGAGTACCATATTATCTTAAGCAAAATTCATATTATTGTTATCATCAAAACTAAGATAATTGATCAGAACAAATCTTGTTCTAACAATCTCCCCCTTTTTGATGATGACAAAAACATATATAAATGATATGAATTTGCGATCAGAAAGAACAGACGGCAAAAGACAAATTACACAGCTATAGCATAAGCATATGAATATGTCTCCCCCTGAGATTAACAATCTCCCCCTGAGATAAATAATCTCCCCCTGAAATAAATACTCGAAGAACTTTAATAAAAGACTTCCCTGATTATTTCGGTAGAGACGATCATATAAGCTTCTGTCTTTAGAGAATTCATAGCTTCTGACTTCTGCTTCCATAGGACAGCTTCAGAACTAGAATTTCCTTAGATCCCTAGAACACTCACAGCTTCTGATTCCTGCTTCCATCTAGGACAGCTTCAAAACTTGAATTTCTTTGATCTTCTGAACATTCACAGCTTCTGATTTCTGCTTCCATCTAGGACAGCTTCAGAACTTGAATTTCTTTGATCTTCAGAACATTCACAGCTTCTGATTTCTGCTTCCATCTAGGACAGCTTCAGAACTTGAGTTTTCTGGATCTTTAGAACATTCGCAGCTTCTGATTTCTGCTTCCCTCGGATAGCTTCAGAGCTTTGAATTTCTACCAACATCACTTCATGCTAGATTTGTATCAGAACATTATTGAATGTACCAGAGCATCATCAGAGCATCTCTACATCCTGAAATGTTACAGAACAAAAACTAAACGACAAAAGTCAGCATGAACGAGTTAGAACATAGAATATGTGTTTGAACACATTATATGTATCAGAGCCATATAGGCTAAAATAATGTATCAGAGCAAATAGAATTTTGTCAAAACAAATAGACAAATATGGATCAAATTCTATTATCAGTGCTTCTGATTCATTCTTCTTTCTTGCTTCTGATCTCTGAAGCTTGACAGCACTCAGCTTGCTTCAGTTTCCATGGTTTTGCTTCTGTGTTTGCTTTGAAGATTCTCTTCACTTCTTTATACCTGCAAAACACTTAAACCATATAGAACTTGCAGTTCTTGTTAGTAAATGTGTGGGAGCTTTACCCAGCAACTGATAGATTAATCAAATCATTTATCATTTATCTTCTCCCCCTTTTTGTCATAACATCAAAAAGCAATATTTCAAAAGATTCAGATGCATAAAACGACAAATAGAATCACTGGAATGTAAAAGCAAAGAAACTTTTCATTGATAATCAAAAAAAGATTACAAGAAAGGGATGCAGGAAAACAGATGCAACAAGGAGAGGAAACTACAAAGACCAAAAGACTAAGATCCTAGCCTACGCAAAATCCGCGCCAGAACATCATGAATCCCGTCGGTGCTTGTAGCTTGCCTTGTCATGAAGGAGCGAAACTCAGCATTGGCTGCTTCTTGCGCGTCCAAACGAGAAGCCAGCATAGCTTGATTCTGATGAAGAGTTTCCAAGGTCTCCATCAGAGCTGAGGTTTCACCAGAAGAAGAGGCACCAGAATTTCTGCCAAAAGGAACAGCAATCTCAGCAAGGTGATCTTCTGGGAGATCTTCAGCTTGTGCATCTTCCATTTCCTCATCTGAGTCTGACTCAGAAGTAGCCTCAGCATATTCTGGTTCAGGCAGCTCAGAAGTTCCATCTTCCAATGCTTGAAGAATAGCTGCTAGGTTTGTTGGAGGAGTAGGACCAGCAACTTCAGCACGATAAACCACTACTGGAAAGACCATGTGAGGTGCTTTTTCAGAAGGGTTCATTCTGAACCAGTTGAACAGCCACTGAAAATCTCCAGTCAGCACAGGAAACCATGGTCTCCACACCACGATGTCTCTGCAGAGATTTTCTTCCAACTCATCTGCTGGTATCTTCCTTTCAAGAACACTTCTGTTCCCGATGAGATGGTGATGGCTGCTTTCACCAACTTCCAACCGAAGACCACGAGCACCAGGAGCTTCAGACATAATCCTTCTCTGAGTGTCTGTAGCCTTAGCCAGAAAATCCTGACGAAAGGTATTCCAAAGGTTGTTTGTAGCATACTCATCCAGATGATTAAGGTGAGCAGCACCCATAATCTCCAACCAGCCATTTACATCAGCGTGTAAAAGCTCCAGATATGTTTGAGTGGTAGGGGTTGGAGGGTTGACAGTGAACCTGGAGTCGGGAAGCACAACACTGTAGGGATTAGGTGTTCTGGTGGGAAAAGGGTGTGAGAGAGATGAAGAAATATCTGATGGAAGGGTTGAAGGAGAAGAGACATCAGATGGTGAAGAAGGTGGTTCCGAGAGGATGAATGAGGAGGAAGAGGTGGTGGAGGTCTTTGAAGAGGGAGGTGATTGGGGGGAACCGTCAAGGGGTTGATACACTTTGAGAGGGTCATAGGAGATCCTTACTCTTTTTGGTTTGGTTTCTGGTTCAGCAGTTGCCTTTCTCTTTTGTTTCCGATCATTATCTTGATTCCCAGAGCTTGACGATGGATTCATGATGAATTTGCAGATATTGGAAACTGCTAGGGTTTATGATATGAAAAGAGAGAGAGACGAAAAAGAAACTGAATGCAGAGAGAGAGAAATATGAGAGGGAAAAGAAACGTTTGAAGAATATAAAAAGAAAACTGAAAGAGAGTAAATGATGAAAAGCATTTAATGTTACGTGACATGAGGAGAGATAATAATGACAAAAGACGTGATTTGCACAGTTACCTAAGTAGACGTCCCCTCAACTGCACGCACGCTTGTCCAGGAGTAGTGACCACGTGTTTACCATCTGGATAGCCAGTTACAGTTGTTTTGCTTTTAAAGAGATTCTGAATCTACTTAGACAATGAAACGTTAGTAATAACTGAATCACAATTTCTAATAGATTTCGATCAGAACTTTTTAAGAAAAAGATTTCATTTCAGAAGATACCCATATATAAGAATTTCTCATCTTCTCATTCTGTGCTTGTTTCTGAAGACCCATTTTGTACCAATTATATTGAATCCATCTGGTCTAGGAACAAGATCCCAAACATCATTCCTTGTAAACTGATTCAGTTCTTCTTGCATAGCAATTATCCAGTCTGGATCTTCTAGAGCATGATCAACAGAAGTTGGCTCGATCAAAGATACAAGACCTAATTGACAGTCTGCATTGTTCTTAAGGAATGCTCTTGTTCTGATTGGATCATCCTTCTTTCCAAGAATGACATCTTCTGAATGACCAGAGATGAGTCTGGATGATCTTCTGACAGATGGTTCTTCAGAAATGCTTAGATCCTCCAGAGAAGCTGATACTTGATCTTCAGATTCTTTGCTTCTGAGAAGCTCTGCTTCTGATGCGTTGCTTCTTGGCTCAACAACTTCTGATATATCAATATCACAATCTGCAAATTTATCAAACTGCTTTGGTTTTTCAGAACCAAGCTTATCATCAAACCTGATATTGATTGATTCTTCTACAATCAATGTTTCAGTATTGTATACTCTGTAGCCTTTTGAGCGTTCAGAATATCCAAGAAGGAAACATTTTTGTGCTTTGGAATCAAACTTACCAAGATGATCTTTAGTGTTCAGAATAAAGCATACACATCCAAAAGGATGGAAATATGAAATGTTGGGCTTTCTATTCTTCCACAATTCATAAGGAGTCTTATTTAGAATAGGTCTGATAGAGATTCTATTCTGAATATAGCATGCAGTGTTTATTGCTTCTGCCCAGAAATGCTTAGCCATATTGGTTTCATTGATCATGGTTCTGGCCATTTCTTGCAGAGTCCTATTCTTTCGTTCTACAACCCCATTTTGCTGTGGAGTTCTAGGACAAGAGAAATCGTGGGCAATACCATTTTCTTTGAAGAATTCTTCAAAGGATCTGTTCTCAAATTCACCACCATGATCACTTCTGACCTTTATGATTTTACACTCTTTTTCAGATTGAATCTGAATGCAGAAATCAAAGAACACTGAATGAGTCTCATCCTTGTGTTTCAAGAATTTTACCCATGTCCAGCGGCTATAATCATCTACGATGACTAATCCATATTTCTTTCCTCTGACAGATGCTGTTTTGACTGGGCCAAACAGATCAATGTGCAAGAGTTCTAATGGCCTTGAGGTAGAAACAACATTCTTGGACTTGAATGCAGGTTTGGAGAACTTGCCCTTCTGACATGCTTCACAAAGAGCATCTGATTTGAATTTCAGATTAGGGAGTCCTCTGACCAGATTCAGTTTGTTAATCTGAGAAATCTTTCTCAAACTAGCATGACCTAATCTTCTGTGCCAGACCCACTGCTCTTCAGAAACAGACATAAGACAAGTCACCTTCTGACTCATAAGATCTTGCAGATCTGTCTTATAAATGTTGTTCTTCCTCTTGCCTGTAAATAGGATTGAGCCATCCTTCTGATTTACAGCCTTGCAAGACTCTTGATTAAAGATTATATCATAACCATTGTCACTCAATTGACTGATAGATAAGAGGTTATGTGTTAATCCTTCTACAAGAAGTACATTAGAAATGGAAGGAGAGTTACCAGACTTTATAGTTCCAGAGCCAATTATCTTGCCCTTCTGATCTCCTCCAAACTTGACTTCTCCTCCAGACTTAAGCACCAGGTCTTGGAACATAGACCTTCTTCCTGTCATGTGTCGTGAGCATCCAGAGTCCAGGTACCATGACATGTTGTGCTTTGTCCTTTTTGCAGTCAAGGATATCTGCAATAGGAATAATCTTATCCTTAGGTACCCACATTTTCTTGGGTCCTTTCTTGTTAGATTTTCTCAAGTTCTGATTGAACTTGGGTTTAACATTGTAAGCAATAGGAGGAACAGCATGATAATTCTTAATGTGAGTTTCATGATATTTCCTAGGTTGTGTCACATGCTTTTTGGTGTGTGTTATGTGAAAACTTTGAGCATGTGAAGTGTGCCTAATATCATGGGAGTGGCCATACTTGAACTGATCATACAATGGCTTGTATGTGAATTTCATTTCATCAACAGGTTCAAGTTTGTATGGGGTTTCACCCTCAAAACCAATGCCTACTCTTTTGTTTCCAGACACAGCATATATCATAGAAGCTAGCTGACTTCTGCCAATACTTCTAGATAAGAACTTCCTGAAACTTAAATCATATTCTTTCAAAATATGGTTTAGATTGGGAGTGGATTTTTCTGAATCAGAAGGAGATCCAACATTATTGGATAATTTTAAAAGTTTTTCTTTTAATTCAGAATTTTCCAACTCAAGCTTCTTTGTTTCAAATTCAAATAGCTTTTTCAGCTTTTTGTATTTGAGACTAATCTGAGACTTGAGTTCCAGAAGTTCAGTTAGACCGGAAACTAACTCATCTCTAGTAAGTTCAGAAAATACCTCTTCAGAATCTGATTCTGATGTAGATTCTGATTCGTCATCTTCTGTCGCCATCAGCGCACAGTTAGCCTGCTCATCTTTAGAGTCTGAATCATCTTCTGACTCATCCCAGGTTGCCATAAGACTTTTCTTCTTATGAAACTTCTTCTTGGGATTTTCCTTCTGAAGATTTGGACATTCATTCTTGAAGTGTCCAGGCTCATTGCATTCATAGCACATGACCTTCTTCTTGTCAAATCTTCTGTCATCAGAAGATTCTCCTCGTTCAAATTTCTTTGAACTTAGGAAGCCTCTGAACTTTCTTTGCTTGGTCTTCCAGAGTTGATTTAGCCTTCTGGAGATCAGGGACAGTTCATCTTCTTCTTCAGATTCTGATTCTTCAGGATCTTCTTCTCTAGCCTGAAAAGCGTTAGTGCATTTCTTGATATTGGATTTTAATGCAATAGACTTACCTTTCTTTTGAGGCTCATTTGCGTCCAGCTCTATTTCATGACTTCTCAAGGCACTGATAAGCTCTTCCAGAGAAACTTCATTCAGATTCTTTGCAATCTTGAATGCAGTCACCATAGGACCCCATCTTCTGGGTAAGCTTCTGATGATCTTCTTTACGTGATCAGCCTTGGTGTATCCCTTGTCAAGAACTCTCAATCCAGCAGTAAGAGTTTGAAATCTTGAAAACATTTTTTCAATGTCTTCATCATCCTCCATCTTGAAGGCTTCATACTTCTGGATTAAAGCTAGAGCTTTAGTCTCCTTGACTTGAGCATTTCCTTCATGAGTCATTTTCAAGGACTCATATATGTCATAGGCCGTTTCCCTGTTAGATATCTTCTCATACTCAGCATGAGAGATAGCATTCAGCAAAACAGTTCTGCATTTATGATGATTCCTGAAAAGCTTTTTCTGATCATCATTCATTTCTTGCCTTGTCAGCTTTACGCCTCTGGCATTTACTGGATGTTTGTAACCATCCATCAGAAGATCCCATAGATCACCATCTAGACCAAGAAAGTAACTTTCCAGTTTATCTTTCCAGTATTCAAAGTTTTTACCATCAAATACCGGCGGTCTAGTATAACCATTGTTACCATTGTATTGCTCAGCAGAGCCAGATGTAGATGCAGGTGTAGACTTTTCACTTTCATCAACCATCTTTTACTGAAGCGTTTTTCTCTTCCTGAATCTTTTCTAAACACGGTTAAGTGCTTGCACCTTAGAACCGGCGCTCTGATGCCAATTGAAGGATAGAAAAACACTTAGAAAGGGGGGGGTTTGAATAAGTGTAGCTTTAAAAACTAGACAGATAAAAACAAATTGCACAGTTATTTTTATCCTGGTTCGTTGTTAACTAAACTACTCCAGTCCACCCCCGCAGAGATGATTTACCTCAACTGAGGATTTAATCCACTAATCGCACGGATTACAATGGTTTTCCACTTAGTCAGCAACTAAGTCTTCCAGAGTCTACTGATCACACACTGATCACTCCAGGAACAACTGCTTAGATACCCTCTAAGACTTTTCTAGAGTATACTGATCCACACGATCACTCTAGTTACAACCTGCTTAGATCACTTCTAAGACTTCCTAGAGTATTCTGATCCACACGATCACTCTAGTTCCTTACAACTTAATGTAATCAATTCTAAGAGTATTACAATTGCTTCTTAAAAGCGATAATCACAAACTGTGATATTTCTCTTAATCGTTTAAGCTTAATCTCACTAATATATTACAACAGCAATGTAGTGAGCTTTGATGAAGATGAAGATTCTGAGCTTTGGATTTGAACAGAGTTTCAGCAAGTTAATAAGCGTTGTTTTGTTCAGGATCGTTAACCTTGCTTCTCATCAGAACTTCATATTTATAGGCGTTGGAGAAGATGACCGTTGAGTGCATTTAATGCTTTGCGTGTTCCGTACAGCATCGCATTTAATGTTATACGCTTTTGTCAACTACCTCGAGCCTTGTTCACGCTGTGTCTACTGACGTAGCCTAGAATAGCTTTTAACGTTCCTTTTGTCAGTCAGCGTAGCTTGCCACTTGTACTTTCTTCTGATCTGATGTTTGTGAATACAACGTTTGAATATCATCAGAGTCAAACAGCTTGGTGCAAAGCATCTTCGGATCTTCTGACCTTGAAGTGCTTCTGAGCGTGATACCATCAGAACTTCAGTGCTTCTGTTCTCTTGTTCTTCTGATGCTTCCATAGACCCATGTTCTGATTCTGCTTCGACCATCTTCTGATGTCTTGCCACACCATGTTCTGATGTTGCATGCTGAACCATTTGAGACAAAGCTTCTGAGCGCTGAATTATGCGTACTCTTTATATATATTTCCTGAAAGGGAAATTGCATTGGATTAGAGTACCATATTATCTTAAGCAAAATTCATATTATTGTTATCATCAAAACTAAGATAATTGATCAGAACAAATCTTGTTCTAACAATCTCCCCCTTTTTGATGATGACAAAAACATATATAAATGATATGAATTTGCGATCAGAAAGAACAGACGGCAAAAGACAAATTACACAGCTATAGCATAAGCATATGAATATGTCTCCCCCTGAGATTAACAATCTCCCCCTGAGATAAATAATCTCCCCCTGAAATAAATACTCGAAGAACTTTAATAAAAGACTTCCCTGATTATTTCGGTAGAGACGATCATATAAGCTTCTGTCTTTAGAGAATTCATAGCTTCTGACTTCTGCTTCCATAGGACAGCTTCAGAACTAGAATTTCCTTAGATCCCTAGAACACTCACAGCTTCTGATTCCTGCTTCCATCTAGGACAGCTTCAAAACTTGAATTTCTTTGATCTTCTGAACATTCACAGCTTCTGATTTCTGCTTCCATCTAGGACAGCTTCAGAACTTGAATTTCTTTGATCTTCAGAACATTCACAGCTTCTGATTTCTGCTTCCATCTAGGACAGCTTCAGAACTTGAGTTTTCTGGATCTTTAGAACATTCGCAGCTTCTGATTTCTGCTTCCCTCGGATAGCTTCAGAGCTTTGAATTTCTACCAACATCACTTCATGCTAGATTTGTATCAGAACATTATTGAATGTACCAGAGCATCATCAGAGCATCTCTACATCCTGAAATGTTACAGAACAAAAACTAAACGACAAAAGTCAGCATGAACGAGTTAGAACATAGAATATGTGTTTGAACACATTATATGTATCAGAGCCATATAGGCTAAAATAATGTATCAGAGCAAATAGAATTTTGTCAAAACAAATAGACAAATATGGATCAAATTCTATTATCAGTGCTTCTGATTCATTCTTCTTTCTTGCTTCTGATCTCTGAAGCTTGACAGCACTCAGCTTGCTTCAGTTTCCATGGTTTTGCTTCTGTGTTTGCTTTGAAGATTCTCTTCACTTCTTTATACCTGCAAAACACTTAAACCATATAGAACTTGCAGTTCTTGTTAGTAAATGTGTGGGAGCTTTACCCAGCAACTGATAGATTAATCAAATCATTTATCATTTATCTTCTCCCCCTTTTTGTCATAACATCAAAAAGCAATATTTCAAAAGATTCAGATGCATAAAACGACAAATAGAATCACTGGAATGTAAAAGCAAAGAAACTTTTCATTGATAATCAAAAAAAGATTACAAGAAAGGGATGCAGGAAAACAGATGCAACAAGGAGAGGAAACTACAAAGACCAAAAGACTAAGATCCTAGCCTACGCAAAATCCGCGCCAGAACATCATGAATCCCGTCGGTGCTTGTAGCTTGCCTTGTCATGAAGGAGCGAAACTCAGCATTGGCTGCTTCTTGCGCGTCCAAACGAGAAGCCAGCATAGCTTGATTCTGATGAAGAGTTTCCAAGGTCTCCATCAGAGCTGAGGTTTCACCAGAAGAAGAGGCACCAGAATTTCTGCCAAAAGGAACAGCAATCTCAGCAAGGTGATCTTCTGGGAGATCTTCAGCTTGTGCATCTTCCATTTCCTCATCTGAGTCTGACTCAGAAGTAGCCTCAGCATATTCTGGTTCAGGCAGCTCAGAAGTTCCATCTTCCAATGCTTGAAGAATAGCTGCTAGGTTTGTTGGAGGAGTAGGACCAGCAACTTCAGCACGATAAACCACTACTGGAAAGACCATGTGAGGTGCTTTTTCAGAAGGGTTCATTCTGAACCAGTTGAACAGCCACTGAAAATCTCCAGTCAGCACAGGAAACCATGGTCTCCACACCACGATGTCTCTGCAGAGATTTTCTTCCAACTCATCTGCTGGTATCTTCCTTTCAAGAACACTTCTGTTCCTGATGAGATGGTGATGGCTGCTTTCACCAACTTCCAACCGAAGACCACGAGCACCAGGAGCTTCAGACATAATCCTTCTCTGAGTGTCTGTAGCCTTAGCCAGAAAATCCTGACGAAAGGTATTCCAAAGGTTGTTTGTAGCATACTCATCCAGATGATTAAGGTGAGCAGCACCCATAATCTCCAACCAGCC